>NC_041408.2:49163193-49453193 GCF_900747795.2 Erpetoichthys calabaricus | reverse complement strand
AATGAGGCACTATTAACCGTTCAACTGCAGAAAAGGAAACATATTAACAGTGACTGCGATCCTCCTTATTACTTATCCATATTTCGCATGCTGAGAAGGAAACAAGTCATGAATACACGGTCACGGGTACAAAACGAAAAGGAAAGGATAACAGGAACAAACACACGAACACGAAAGAAACAACAAAATAGACGGCTATGCAGCATAGGTGGATCTCATTACAATAAGGTACTATTAATCGTTCAACCGCAGAAAAGGCTCCATATTAACAGTGAGTGCAATACTCCTTATTACTTATCCATATTTCTAAAAGAAAAAATGTCTCGACTCCAAAAACGCAAAGCTCAACTAAAGCTTAGAACTAACGATGTACCTAAAAGTAAAAACTTTATGAACTGCATTAGATCCTACAATAGTTCATTTGCTTTTGCATCTACCGGAGTAAATATCAGGCCACCAAAAGGCAATAGCCCATACTGCTTTCGCATATGTGCACAAATACTGCATCGCATTGGAACAGTGCACCCTGAAACAAATCAACGACGCAAATATGCACAAATCTACATCCTAGATCCACATGACGCAATCTATCAATCAAAGTGCTGCATCGCAACAGGCACGGATTCAAAACGAAACACCTCCCGTCTCAGACATACGTTAACGGCAAGGAAGGCTACAACGGGCTTCTCACACAGCACAGGCAAATCGATTACAGCTCCAAAACAACACGTCCCAAATACTACACATGCAACAACGCGCCTCTCAAACGGCACAAGCAAAACATACACCAGGAAAATTCATTCGGATTAATGAATGTCATTTGCAATCATTGTCATTCAGTTCACTTCCCTGAAGAAACAACTGGCAATACAAGTAATACATTTACACGTTGTTGTCAAAAGGGTCAAATTAGACTGCCTTCTTTACATTCATATACTGAATATCTACAGAAGCTTCTAACTGACGATGTACCTGAAAGTGAAATCTTTATGAACTGCATTAGATCCTACAAATCGGTATCCACTATGAACATTAACGGTGGCACTGCACGTGACATCCGTCTTGAAAAAATGTTGTTTATTGATGAATGTACAATGGCATGAAGTCACTTACTCAACACCATTCATAAACTTCTACAAACGTTTATGAATAATAATATTCGATTTGGAGGAAAGGTACTTTTATGAGGAGGAGATTTTAGACAGTGATTAGCTATTCTTCCAGATGCCATGCACTCAGCTATTGTTCAGTACACCTTAAAATACGCAGACAATTGGCATTGCTTTCAAAAGATACAGTTAGTAAAAAAGATACGATGTCCAGAACCAGATCATAACAATTGCTTATTACAACTGAGAGATGGTACACTCACCAATACAGATGGACTTCAGCCACATATTATTACAATTCCTCAAGCCTTTATCTGCGACGACTTAGTTACAGAGAGATTTGGAACAGCAATCTCATTAGACCAAATGCCCCTTTTAACACAACGCACTATATTATGTCCAAAAAATATTAATGTGGAAAACATAAATACCCAAGTCATTCCATTACTTCCTGTAGAGACACAACTCTTTCTAAGCTCTGACAGACTTGACTCTGATCACAACAATAACCATCTTCATTGACCTTACAAGTTCTGAGCTGGAATTACCTTTTACACTTAAACGGCGTGTACAAAGAAATTTTCAAATAAACCTTTACACTGTGCCACACACTTTATTGTTTGCTTTCTATTTGCATCATCTACACCGTCACACTATTCTATATCTCATTCCTACATCACGCTCTTTGTCATTCCCAACACCAGGGGTTGGCGAGCGAAGCGAGCAGGGGGCGGAGCCCCCTAGTATAATATATATTATATATATATTATATATATATATATATATATATATATATATATATATATATATATATATATATATATATACAGTAATCCCTCCTCCATCGCGGGGGTTGCGTTCCAGAGCCACCCGCGAAATAAGAAAATCCGCGAAGTAGAAACCATATGTTTATATGGTTATTTTTATATTGTCATGCTTGGGTCACAGATTTGCGCAGAAACACAGGAGGTTGTAGAGAGACAGGAACGTTATTCAAACACTGCAAACAAACATTTGTCTCTTTTTCAAAAGTTTAAACTGTGCTCCATGACAAGACAGAGATGACAGTTCCGTCTCACAATTAAAAGAATGCAAACATATCTTCCTCTTCAAAAGAGTGAGTGTCAGGAGCACAGGCTGTCAGAGAGATAGACAGAAAAACAAACAAATCAATAGGGCTGCTTTTAAGTATGCGAAGCACCGCGGCACAAAGCTGTTGAAGGCGGCAGCTCACACCCCCTCCGTCAGGAGCAGACAGAGAGAGAGAGAGAGACAGACATAGAGAGAGACCAAGTTTGTTTTTCAAGCACAAATCAATACGTGCCCTTCGAGCTTTTAAGTATGCGAAGCACTGTGTAGCATGTCGTTTCAGGAAGCAGCTGCACAAAAGATAGCAACTGAAGATAATCTTTCAGCATTTTTAGATGAGCGTCCGTATCGTCTAGGTGTGCGAACAGCCCCCCTGCTCAATACCCCTACGTCAGGATCTGAGAAACTCAGCGCAAGAGAGACAGAGAAAAGTAAGCTGGGTAGCTTCTCAGCCATCTGCCAATAGCGTCCCTTGTATGAAATCAACTGGGCAAACCAACTGAGGAAGCATGTACCAGAAATTAAAAGACCCATTGTCCGCAGAAACCCGCGAAGCAGCGAAAAATCCGCGATATATATTTAAATATGCTTACATATAAAATCCGCGATGGAGTGAAGCCGCGAAAGGCGAAGCGCGATATAGCGAGGGATTACTGTATATTATATATATATATATATATTTATCTAAATCCCCGCGAAGTACTGCTTTTAAATTTTTATGAAGAAGAAAATATCCCAATAGAAATTTGTTAAGGATCTGTTTTTTTGTGAAGCAGTCTTAACACAACTTTTCCGCTGTTTTTTAAACGAACGCCATATAAGGTCTTCCTTTTTCCTTGCTTCGCCAAGGAAAGAGCCTTTTTATTAAATCCAAGGGTTCTTCGCTTTTTTTTTTGTTCGTTTATTACGATTGTTATAGTTCTGTTTGTGTACGACGTTGTCAGTTCAGCACTCAGGTTGTAATATGACCAAGCTGTGCAAGCTTACTGTTAAGAATGCAACGTATAGTTGTACATGAGAAAAGCAATCTTGCCTCAAATCAATGGCAACCTTTTGTAGGTCTATGAACTTAATTTAAAGTTTAGGTTTACACGGTGCTTTCTTTCTGAAGTACCTGCACTAATGAATATGTCTGTATGCGTCAGTCGCTCAAATCCCCACGCTTCGCACCGGTGAAGTACTGCTTTTAAATTTTTATTAAGAAGAAAAGAAAACCTTTTAAAATTGAGGGAAAATATACCAATAACAGTTTGTTAAGGATCTGTTTTTTTGTGAAGCTGCGTTCACTCGAGTGATCACTTCGAGCTGACTTGCTGGCTAACCATAAGCGTTAACTGGTAGGTAACCACCCATACAATCAGATTGTGAATCAGACTACGAATGCCGTGAATGTAATTACCCCGATCTACATGCTGTGAAATAAACGAACCACACGCCGTGGCGCAATTTTAGGGGCTTCGCCTCTAGCGCTGACGTCCGAGGTTCGATTCCCGTTTTGGAGTGAAGTGAGTGGGTGGTTACCTACCAGGTAACACTTATGGTTGGCCAGCAAGTCAGGTAACATCAGCCACGGTGCCTTTAGTTGTGAGAAGCAGATCATAGAATGGTTGAAAATAGTTTACTGTCAAATAGTGCAAAGAGTACGCGACACCTGTTTTCCCCTTATTCTTGGCTCATCAGGCGTACACACTCACTGCACTCGCTTACGGTAATTGAACGTCGGACGTCAGCGCTAGAGGGGCTTCGCAGCGGTGAAGTATTGCTTTTAAATTTTAATTAAGAAGAAAAGAAAACCTTTTTAAATTAAGTCTTAAAAAGAGGTGTAAAGATATTGACAATAAGCTACGCAAACCCACCAAGACATGCAATCGTTTAAATCAAGGCGCAAGTTGAAAAACACCATCCCATAATATTAGTTAACGATTAACACATTTCTATATGTATTGTAAGCATACAATACAACTGATAATATGTTGCGCTTATTTATCTGGTGTTCTGACATTTTTGCGCGTTTAACGGCTGAAATCTAACGTGGTTTGTGCCCTTCAGAATGAAAAGAGTTTGCATTTACCTTTTTAATAAAAGGCGAGCTTTTAAGCCTGAGAAATCACCCCGTAAATGCACACGTTTAATTGCACATGTGTTAATATGTATGCTTACACAGTATTAAAAGACACTCAACATGTACACAGTATTAAAAGACAGTCAACAATTAACGTCATTTACCTTCGTTCCCGCTTTTGACTTGTGCTGTAAATCTCTTCCTCGTTTTCAGTTCACGTGATTACGTAGGAGGCGTAATACGTGATGATGCGATACGTGACTCCGCCTCCTCCATTAGAGTATATGGACAAAAAACAGGTTCCAGTTATGACCATTACACGTAGAATTTCGAAATGAAACCTGCCTAACTTTTGTAAGTAAGCTGCAAGGAATGAGCCTGCCAAATTTCAGCCTTCTACCTACACGGGAAGTTGGAGAATTAGTGATGAGTGAGTCAGTCAAACAGGTTCCAGTTATGACCATTACGCGTAGAATTTCGAAATAAAACCTGCCTAACTTTTGTAAGTAAGCTGTAAGGAATGAGCCTGCCAAATTTCAGACTTCTACCTACACGGGAAGTTGGAGAATTAGTGATGAGTCAGTCAGTCAGTCAGTGAGTCAGTGAGTGAGGGCTTTGCCTTTTATTAGTATAGATATATACATATAGATATAGATATATACAGGGTAGGATTCAAAAGTAATGAGCCTTTGTTCAAAAAGACAAATTTATTGAGCAAATCGGTACAACTAATTAATAGTCTTCAAAATAGGCACCTCCTGCATCAATACACTTTTGTAGGCGGCTTTTCCATGACTCGAAGGTGTCCACGTAGGCCTGTTCCGGGACGGCTGCAAGGGCTGCCTTGACATTTGCTTGGATGTCCTTGATCGAGTCGAAGCGTTTTCCTTTCAGTGATGATTTTAAGCGTGGAAACAAGAAGAAGTCAGAAGGCGACACGTCCGGACTGTAGGGAGGCTGGGGGACCACCGGAACGTTCACCCGGGCCAGGTAGGTGCTCACGATGAAGGCGGTGTGGCTGGGCGCGTTATCGTGGTGAAGCTTCCAGCTGTCCTTGATGTCCCTTCGCTTGCGCGCGACGCTTCTTTTCAGCCTTTTCAGGACTTCCAAGTAGTAAGCAGCATTCACGGTCTGTCCTTGCGGGACAAACTCTTAGTGGATGATCCCCTTCACTCCGAAGGCGGCAATGAGCATGGTCTTCGTCTTCAACGCGTACCATTGCTCTAACGAACTTTCCATTCCGCCGTGTAACGCACTACCGCACAGGGGTTCCCATCAAGGCCGATCCTACCGCTCCGAAAGCTCGAAGCGGTAGGAGCTCCGTTGCATTGTGAAGCCAACACCCACCGTCGCTGGCAAGTGGGGCGCGCGGCGAGGTACGTTCGCGTCAGAACAAAATGAAGCTCATTACTTTTGAATCCTACCCTGTGTATATATATATATATATATATATATATATATATATATATATATATATATATATATATATATATATGTGTGTGTGTGTGTGTGTGTGTGTATGTATGTATTGGCTAAAATCATTGCTCAAATCACTTTCCCATCCATGTCAAGGTTTATGTAACATGCCAAGGACTGTGTGGCATTAGGGTGGACAAAAATATAAATTGCTCAGAAAAATTAAAGGAACACTTTGAAAACACATCAGATCTCAAACAGTTATCGTGCCTGGTATCTATACGGATATGGACTGTATAATGTGTTGGGAATGAAAGGATGCCACATTGTATGATGGAAATGAAAATTATCAACCTACAGTGGGCTGAATTCAAAGACACCCTGAAAATCAAAGTTAAAAAATGATGCAGCAGGCTAGCCCATTTTTCCAAAATTTCATTGCAGCAACTCTAAAATCATACCCAGTAATTTGTATGGCCCCCACATGCTTGTATGCATGCCTGACAATGTCAGGGCATGCTCCTAATGAGACGACAGATGATGTTGTGGGTGGATCTACTCCCAGATCTGAACCAGGGCATCACTGAGCTCTTGGCAGTCTGAGGTGCAACCTGGTGACGTCGTATGGACTTAAACATAATAAAATATTATATACATAGATACAGATATATATATATATATATATATATATATATATATATATATATATATATATATATATATACACATATATATATATATATATCTCAATAGCTCTATTATATATATCTCTATTATATATATCTATTATATCTATTATACAGTAATCCCTCGGTACTTCGCGGTTCACTTTTCGCGGATTCACGACTTCGCGGATTTTATATGTAAGCATATCTAAATATATAACGCGGATTTTTTGCTGCTTCGCGGGTTTCTGCGGACAATGGGTCTTTTTACTTGCTTCCTCAGTTGGTTTGCCCAGTTGATTTCATACAGGAGATGCTATTGGCGGATGGCTGAGAAGCTACCCAATCAGAGCACGCAGTTAAGTTCCTGTGTGCTGCTGATTGGCTCAGCGACGGAGTGCTGCATTAACCAGGAAGTCTCATCTCACTCGTTCAGCATTAATGTGCCACTGCTTTCAGGGGCCGTGTCCAAGCACCAACAGAAGATGCAAATGATTGCAGAAAAGGTAGAAGTTTTGGATATGTTGAAGGAAGGGAACAGCTACACTGCTGCAGGACACCATTACAGCATCAATGAGTCCACGATTCTTTTTATTTAAAAAGGAGGAAAAGCATATAAGATCTACGGCCACAGTGTCCTTTAACCAGGGTGCAAAACGAGTTGCAAGTGGACGTGATAAGGCAGTAGTCTGGATGGAATCTGCTTTAGGAAACTTTGCAACAAGGTCGATGACGTCATGACCGCCTACATGCTGCTACGTGTACTTCGTTATACAGTAAGTGTAAACTTATCTACCGATTTCATATTGCTTAGCAGTTGTCCCTGTTATTAATAGAGTAAATGTTGGGTTGTAAACAATACAGGGAGGGTTTAAAAACGTCCAAATACACGTTAAATAATTAAATAATTATGGTGTCCCTACTTCGCGGAAATTCAGTTATCGCGGTCGGCCTTGGAACCTATCTCCCGTGATAAGTGAGGGATTACTGTATATATAATTAAGTGATATGATTTTTTTCAAAAATGCACTAAAAAGTATATATTTTTTTTCTGTACCAAGATTTTGTTATCATATGTGACTGAAAATAAAACTGAAGCACCCATAAAAGAAATAACATATCTTGAATATTGATAAAGATGGCCTCATATATTTTTTCTTTAGTTTGACGCCCCTGTTGTATCTTGATTTTTAGTGATTCATGTATTTTTCTGCTATTTTATAAATTATTTACAGTCCTCATATGGCTTGTCTGCAAGTTTACTGAATATGGGGCACAACACCCTGATTAAGAACCACTGTTGAAGAGTTTTATTTTCTAAAATGCCAGATTTCAATTTGCAGTTGTTCCAAAGCAGCATGCAAATGACAGGTACACAACTTTCTTTGTTGTAAAACCAGTGCACCAGACGGTGATGTTAACTGGGTCAAGCCAATGTGTCTGTGGAAATGTCTGGAAGGACAACCTGCTGTTCCTAATCTATGCCTTATGTATTACAATGCAAAAATAGGATGCAATGAGAGAACATAGTATTCAAAAACAGGATAAATTATTACAATTATCAGTAAATAAATTTTTTTAATAAAAATGTTTCATCTTCAGGTCTATAAACAATATATAAATAAGATCTTAAAAAAGGAGCAGCCACCACACACTGCTTTTAGTCGTTTATCTGTCTTTACATTTTACAGTCAAAGTAAAAAGTATGTGAACCCTTTGGAATTATCTGGTTTACTGCATGAATTGGTCATTAAAAGTGATGTTATCTTCATCTAAGTCACAGGTACTGATATACTCAATGAGCTTAAGCCAAATGACACAAAAAATTTTACTCTTTCATGTCTTTATTTTACAAACGCATTCAACGTTCACAGTGGTAGTGGAAAAAGTAAGCGAACCTTAGGATTTAATAACTGGTTGACCCTCCTTTGGCAGCAATGACCTCAACCAGGCACTTCTTGTAACTGCAGATCAGACCTGCACATAGTGCGGGGGGAATTTTAGCCCATTCTTCTCTGCAGAACTGCCTTAACTCCTCCATATTCTTTGGTTGTCTTCTGTGTATGGCTCTCTTCAAGTCATTCCAAAGCATCTCAATAGGATTGAGATCTGGGCTCTGACTGGGCCACTCCAAAAGGCGGAGTTTATTCTTGTGAAGCCATTGTGCTGTGGATTTGCAGAGATGTTTGGGGTCATTGTCCTGTTGCATCACCCAGGCTCTTCTGAGCTTAAGTTGACAGACACCCTCACATCATCATGGAGAATTTGTTGATAAACTTGTGAATTCATTTTCCCCTCAATGATGCCAAGTTGTCCAGGCCCTGATGCAGCAAAGCAGGCCCAAATCATGATGTTCCCTCCACCATACTTTACTGTAGGGATGATGTTTTGATGTGGATATGCAGTGCCCTTTTACACCAAATGAAGTTCTGCTTGTTCCTCCCGAATAGTTCAATTTTGGTGTCATCACTCCAACAAAACATTTTCCCAGCACTGTTGTGGAGTGTCCAAGTTCTCTTTCACAAACTTCAGGCGTTCAGCAATGTTCTTTTTTGATAGCAGTAGCTTCCTTCTTGGTGTCCTGATACAGACTCCTTTCTTGTTCAATGTTTTGCATATAGTTGACTCATGAACAGAGATGTTAGCCAGTTCTAATGACTTCTTCAAGTCCTTTGCTGTCACTCTAGGGTTCTTCTTTACCTCATTGCGGACTTTGCGTTGTGCTCTTGGGGTCATCTTGGCAGGGCGCCCACTTCTAGGCAGAGCAGCCACAATACCAAATTGTCTCCATTTATAGACAACTTGCCTAACAGTAGACTGATGAATATCTAAAATCTTTGAGATGACTTTGTAACCCTTTCCAGCCTTATGTAGAGTAACAATTCTCGATTGTAGCTCTTCAGACAGCTCTTTTGTGCGAGGCAGGATTCCCATCTGGATATGCTTCTTGTCAAAAGCTCAGACTCAAACTTTATAGTGTTTTTTATCAAATCAAAGTAATTCTAGGCCACACCTCTGATCTCGTTTCATTAAATGTACTCCAGGTGTGCTAAATTCTGACTGCAATGAGCTTTTTAAAAAGTCATTAGCTTAGGGTTCACTTTTTCCAACCTTCAGTTTTACAGTTTGAATGATTTATTCAATATGGTCATAAATTCTCTGAAAATCTGTGTATCTTTAGTTATAGGAGATTGTGTTTGTTCATTATTGTGACTGACATGAAGATATGGCCATGTTTTATATGGGAATTAGACATAAATATAGATAATTCCTAGGGGTTCACATGCTTTTTACTTTGACTGTAACATTAGAATGCTATTCAAAAATGCAATGCATCATTTTTGATGTTTGTTCCCCAAAACAAGCAACCTGAAAACAGCTGAAGAGCCCAGAACTCAGAAACAGACAAGAAATTGTCTTTGTTCCAGTTTTCACTTCTAGGCCAAAGATTTGCATTTCTGAAAAGAATAATATACTCCATGTGTCTACAGCTGCTTGTATGTACACAGTTAAACCAGAATGAAATCTAAGCTCAGCACTATTATTATCTTGTGTTCAATTCTTTCATTCATGTCTGTGTTTAATAAATAGATATGAATAAAATAACCTATTTTTCAGGAAGTGTGTGGCTACAGCACAATACAACAACATGGAAATATTAAGGCTCTTAAGGGAGCCTGTAAGCCACCTGGGACAAATGTATAAAACAATGACCTGAACATGCACAGAAGCCAAATGGCAACAAAAGCTGTCCAAAAGCAAAGCAGAAGCATCATTATGTTCAGTGGGTTAAAAATAACACGCAGATGCAAGAGAGAAAAAAGAATGGAGCAACAGACATTGAAAGAAAATAATTCAATTCAACATACAAACTTACGCCTTTGTTACTGCTTTCCAAGGATAATAAAATAATGGAGGGTGGCACGGTGGCACAGTGGTAGCGCTGCTGCCTCACAGTAAGGAGACCCAGGTTCGCTTCCAGGGTCCTCCCTGCGTGGAGTTTGCATGTTCTCCCAGTGTCTGCGTGGGTTTCCTCCGGGTGCTCCAGTTTCCTCCCACAGTCCAAAGAGGTAGGTGGATTGGCGATTCTAAATTGGCCCTAGTGTGTGCTTGTTGTCTGGGTGTCCTGCGGTGGGCTGACACCCTGCCCGGGATTGGTTCCTTGTGCCGTGTTGGCTGGGATTGGCTCCAGCGGACCCCCGTGACCCTATGTTAGGATTCAGCGGGATGGAAAATGGATGGATGGATAAAATAATGGCCTACATGCTTTCTGCTACATTTTGACAGTAAAAACTTATTATAGATATGTGATGTGAGCCTGAAGCAAATGGCATGACATGCTGAAAACTGTCAAGTGATGCAGCACCTCAACATTAGTCACTAAAATCTTTTTAAAAAAAAAAAAAAAAAAAACACATTACACTATATCCTATAAAGACATACAGTGCCCTTCATAATGTTTGGGACAAGGACACATTTTTTCTTGATTTATCCCTAATTACAAATCAAACAATTCAGAAGTGATTAAAGAGCACATGGCAGACTTTAATTTAGGGTATTTGAGTACATTTCGGTCACACCATACAGGAATGACAACACTTTTTCTACATGGTCCCGGCATTTCAGGGCACGACAATGTTTGGTACATAGCACTAGCAGGTCCATCATATTTAGGACTTTGTCACATACCCCTGCATGGAATAACTGCTTGAAGTCTGCAATTCATAGACACCACCAGGTGCTAAAAATCTTCTCTGCTGATTATTATTGGAGGATGAATCACTGTCCAATGAGTTTTTACTGGAACTTGAGTAGATGTTTCTCTATGCCTCAGAATTCACTGAGCAGCTTCCATCAGCAGTTCCATCAACACTGAAGAGTAGTGTGTCAGCAGATATGGTGGGCATACATGCAGAAGCCATAAAAGCCTCACCACCATGTTTAAAAGATGAGATGATATGCTTTGGATCTTGGGCAGATCCTTTTTGTCTCCACACTTTGCTCCTTCCATCATACTGATGCAAGTTCATCTGGCCATTCTGCTTTGGTGGCTAACTAGTGCTTTGCATCTCGCAGTGTACTCTGTACTTCTGTTCATGAAGTCTTCTGCGGATAGTCTTCTCTGAATCATCCACATCTGCCTCCTGAAGACTGTTTCTGATATGTTGGACAGGGTTTTGGGGCTTTTTCTTTACCATAGTGGGGATTCTTTGGTCATCAGCAGTGGAGGTCTTCCTTGGCCTGACAGTCTCTTTGTGATTACTGAGCTCACCAGTGTGTTCTTTCCCCTTAATGATACTCCAGCCAGTTGATTTAGGTCATCCTAAGGTTTTACCACATAAAGGTTTTATTCTTGTTTTTTCTGCCTCAAAATGGCGTCATTGGTTTTCATTGGCACTCCTCTTTTCCTCATGTTGATCAATGACAACTACAGATTCCAAATGGTAGAAGTAAGCGTATGTGTCTTATGCCTGAACTAATAAAACAAAGAAACCCACCTTAGGAATCACAAACACCAAACGTTATGGTGCCCTGAAACGCGGGCAACAATGTAGAAAAAGTGTTGTCATTTCCACATGGTTTTACTGAAATGTGTGCAAATCAAAATAAAAGTCTGCAATGTACAATTTAATCAAGTCTGAATTGTTGGATTTGTAATTTTAAACTGTGGAGCAGAGGGGTAAAATCAAGGAAAAATGTGTCTTTTCCCCAAACACTATGGAGGACACTGAGTGCTCATTTGATGGGACTGAAGTAGACTATTTTGTTGTAATGCACTCTTATCAGAACTACCACAGCAACATAAATCGTCTTCACTTGTTCAAATAGCAGCAACAAGAATCAAACTAGAAAAAGAAAAGTTTAACACATTTCCCCTGTGTTAGAATCATTACACTGGCTGTATGTGTCTTCAACAACTGATGGTCTCTAAGACTCTGTATAATTGTGTATCTCCCTGTATTCCAGAATGCCTGTCCAATTTCAGCCTTAACCATAATTTCAGATCTTCAAAGACCCGCTTGCTCAATGTTCTGAATGTGAAGCATAAAACCTATGAATTAATTAAAAGAATGAGGCATCTTTTTGCTTTTTATGCCCCAAAAATTGGAAATACTCTACTGATATGTCAGGATAAGTTGAAAAACTGGAAAAACACTCAACTGTTTTTCAGAATTTATTTATATCTATACAAGGGGGCTCTGCCCCCTGCTTGCTTCGCTCGCCTACCCCCAGCGTTTTGAACCCGTGCCCGCCACGTGCGAGGATGACGCACATTTAATACGGAGCGTTTGCCCGTGTCACTCTGGGGCCCCCCACTGTTAAAATGGAGCTCCGTCCGTACTATTATGCGGTGCATTGTGGAGTACGGGTCCGCCTGCGCTGTGTGGTGTGGACGTTTAACTGTCGTTGTTTCTGCCTTTATATTCTGTATCTTGGTGTGCATGTGTTTCGTGCCTAGGTTTTTTTGAAGCTGTTGCATTTCAGTTTTCATCATCTGTAACTCGCTCTCCATGTGTTTATCCCCGTTCTTTAATCCCTTTATAAAGTTTTACTTCGTTTCCAGCAGCTCCGTGTATGACTGTATGTGAATGTGTGCTTTTTTACTTTTATTTTTCTATTTTTATTTATTGATCACTTTCCAGACAGAACAGCAGCTTCAGCGACAGACTGCTGTCACTGTCCTGCTCCATAGACAGATTGAGGAGATCGTTCCTCCCCCAAACTATGTGGCTCTTCAATTCCACACTGGGGGGTAAACGTTAACATTTAACATTATTATACAAAGTTATTGTCTGTTTTTCACCTGCATTATTATCTTTCTTTAATTTAATATTATTTATTGTATCAGTATGCTGCTGCTGGAGAATGTGAATTTCCCATTGGGATTAATAAAGTATCTATCTATCTATCTATCTATGTATCTACTCTGTGTTTTATTTCTGACCTCGCTTTATCCTGCTTGCGGCATGTCAGACGGTTCGCAGTCTTTCTCGTTTTACTCTGGGCAGGGGGGCTTTGTTCTGTAACCTGCTCTTTATGTGTTTGTCCCTGTTCTTTAACCTCTTTATGACATTTTACTTTGTTTCCTACTCTGACGGTTCGTAGTCTCTCCCGTTTTGCTCTGGTGCGGGGTGGGGGTGGACTTTGTGTGGCATATGTGTATGTGTGCTTTTTTACTTTAATTTTTCTATTTTTATTTATTGATCACTTTCCAGACAGAAGAGCAGCTTCAGCGATAGACTGCTGTCACTGTCCTGCTCCACAGACAGATTGAGTAGATCGTTCCTCCCCCAAACTATGCGATTCTTCAATTCCACGTGGGGGTGTAAACGTTAACATTATTATACAAAGTTACTGTCTGTTTTTCACGTGCATTATTATCTTTCTTTAATTTATTATTTATTGTATCAGTATGCTGCTGCTGGAGAATGTGAATTTCCTTCTGACCTCGCTTTATCATGCTTGCGGCATGTCAGACGGTTCGTAGTCTTTCTCGTTTTACTCTGGGCAGGGGGGCTAGGGGCGCGTTGCCTCATTTTTTATTTCTGTTAGTGGAGGGGGGCTTTGTGTGTCGTGGGTCTGAATTCTCCTTTTTGTGTACGTCCCGTTTCGTGTGCTATGTCCGTAGTCTGTCCCGTTTCGTGTGCAATGGGCTTTGTGTGGCGCTCACGTCTGACTCCTTTTTTTTTGTGTGCTAGGGGCACGTTGCCTCATTTTTTATTTGTGTTAGTGGAGAGGGGCATTGTGTGTCGTGGGTCTGAATCCTCTTTTTTGTGTGCGTACCGTTTCGTGTGCTATGTGGCGCTTGCGTCTGACTCCTTTGTTTTTGGTGTGCTAGGGGCGCGTTGCCTCATTTCTTATTTCTGTTAGTGGAGGGGGGCTTTGTGTGTCGTGGGTCTGAAGCCTCTTTTTTGTGTGCGTCCCGTTTCGTGTGCTATGGGCTTCGTGTGGCGCTGTGTGTGCCAAGGGTTTGTGTGGCACCTGCGTCTGACTCCTTTTTTTTGTGTGCTATGGGTACGGCGCCTCATTTCTTATTTTCCATTGCTTGGAGGGGGGCTTGGCGCCTGCGCACTACGTCTTTTGCGTCCACGGCCCATGTCCCTGCGTCCATATCCGGTTTACCATTCTCGTTTAGTAATATGGATTTTAGTACATTTACTGCAAAAGATTAAAATTAAAATGAAATTCATTTTTGACTTTGTTATACAGTGCAACTGCCATCTGGCCAAATTGCCCTGCACTTTTGATGTTGGAAAGCATTAAAGATGCCAACACTCTGATGATACCGTCAAGCATCAAATATTTTCAGACATGTCATCATGAGTAGTCAATACTTAGTAATTTAACTGCATTTTAATATTTTAGAATGTCCAGAAGGGCTTGCCTGTCCTTTGGCCACAGAGATTCATTTTCACCAGCTTCAGTGAAGGCTGCAATTTTTGTTTTTCTTTCTCCGTGAGCCATCTGTATGTGTTATCAAACTGGGCATTGACTTTTGCCATTATAATTGTTACAGAATTACAAACTACCATTTTTAATTGAAATTGAATTTTAGTTAATCTCTCTCTTAGGGATTATGTCTGTCATTAGGATTTCAGTTATGTAATTGAATGGGTTTAAGGTGTAAACAGACTTTACTGTTTCACTGATGGAATATCAAATTAGAATTAATGTTTAAAAATTATCTTCTACAAATATACAACTAAAAAATACACTTTTATAGGCAGTGGTCACTTTATTAGGTCCATCCGTCCAATGACTAAAATAGCCTGCTCCCTCATACTGCCAAATGTGTCTGAACCTCAAACATTAGAATGGGCGAGATGAATGACATAAGCAACTCTGAATATGGTATGAATGTTGAAGCCAAACATGGTGGTTCAAGAGTCTCACAAAAAAATGAACTCCTGGGTTTTTCACATACTACACTACAAAAAATAAAATCTAAGCAAGGGACAAGTGTTTATATCACATATAGTGAGGAACATAAGTATTTGAACACCCTGCGATTTTGCAAGTTCTCCCACTTAGAAATCATGGAGGGGTCTGAAATTCACATTGTAGGTGCATTCCCACTGTGAGAGACAGAATGTAAAAAAACAAATTCAGGAAATCACATTGTATGATTTGTACAGAATTTATTTGTATTGCACTGCTGCACATAAGTATTTGAACACTTGAGAAAATCAGTATTTGGTACAGAAGCCTTTGTTTGCAATTACAGAGGTCAAATGTTTCACGTAGTTTTTGACCAGGGGGGTATTTTTCGTACGTCGCTTAAATCATCTGAGATCAGGTGCCTCATCTTGGATAAGTTAATGCCGGTGACACTCATTTGGGATAGGTCGGTTTTTCAAATGCAGCGGTGTAGTAGATTAGTCGAGCGGGATCTAATCATACGAGATGAATGTGCGTGCTCGCGCTGAGTGAAAAGCCCATATATATCGAGTCTAGAAAACATGATCAGCAAGTCTTTGATAGGCTGTAACAAAATGACGAAAGAACGGCCGCATTTTTTTCACACACGCGGTGCAAGACCTTTTATTCGAAAGACATGAAGAATTTCAAGATTTAATATGCACAAGGGGTAACACTGCAAAAGCAGCCCAGACCAGAAAAGACGGCTGGCAAAAAGTGGCCGACAAATTAAACGCTAAGAACTGTGCATTGTACTTACTGAATGCAGCGTTTCATTTCCTATGTGTCAGATTAATTATTATTTAATATGTCATAATTCCAGATCAAACGTGAGCACAAGGAGAACATGGGAACAGGTTAAAGTGAAGTACAAGAATATACTTCAAACTGGTAAATATTGGTATAGAACTATTTAAAGAATTGTTGACATAAAGAATCATATATAATATAAAAAACATTAATTTTAAAGCTAATAAGAAGGCAGACAAGCAGAAAACAGGTGGAGGTCCACGCGGTCCAGACCAAACCCCTGCAGAAGAGTTGGCTCTCCAGCAAAATGCCCATCGCCCTGTTTCTGAAGGCATTCCAGGGGGAAGCTCCTCCTCAGAAACAGTGGCAGGATGCAGTGATCATTTCATTTCAGGTAAAGGATGGTCATTGCATATATTTGCCCTCCATGTGTGCCATAGGTATGTTCCATATAGCCCTCTTTTTTGTTGAGTCAGTTGCAGGGAATGTCATATCCCTTGAACCTGTGTCTGACCAAGAAGATATTGACGAAGGTCAAATATTTGATGAAGACACTGTGTCTGATTATTCATCAGGAGGAGAGGTACATTTTCCAAATAATGTTTGATCAAACTCCACTCTGATCAGTCCCATGTGCCCCAATCACATTTGGAAATCCTGGTAATGAGAATGTTAGGCTGATTGAGATTCTTCATGGAACTGTGGGTGTTTTAGCCTGTGTATTACCTACCTGCAATGGCATGAAACGCCTATTTTATTGTCTGCACACGCAGGTGTCCAGGAAACACTATGAAAACCTGAAGGAAATATTTCAGAGCCAAACAGACTTTATGAATTGCCTGGCAAACTGCACTTTTAGTTAGATATTCCGCATCGCCTACAGTATATAAAAAAGTGCCGCTTGTAAAAAAAACCTCAAAGCAATGCATGCTGTCTGTGTGGTTGTGAGAACCCGACTTTGGCTAGTTTGACTTCAAATATTAAGTGCTAATAAATCTTTGAGGTACAATATTCCCCCTCGGCTAAAGCGGTATCTTTCGAAAAGAATTTCCTCCGGGAGCAATAAAGGATCTTGCCGATCGCACAAAACCCTCTCTATATGAAATTCTCTTCTTATAATTTGTGCACCGATATCAATTGGTCGCTCATTCATGAATGGCAAAGCCATTACTGGACGACTTCCATGTACCGTCACTGATCACGTGTGTAAACTAATCCTTGTTTACGTAGAACAAACCTGCTCTGAGCAGGTTTGCGGATTAGGATGTGTTGCTATGACAACACTTCCAGCAAGAGTTTCGAAAAACCGACAGATCCAGGATCAGGCCAAATCATCAACAATTACATCCGGCTAAACGACTAATCCACGTACGAAAAATACCCCCCAGGTTTGCACACACTGCAACAGGGATTTTGGCTCACTCCTCCACACAGATCTCCTCTAGATCTGTCAGGTTCCGGGGCTGGCGCTGAGCAACACGGAGTTTCAGCTCCCTCCAAAGATTTTCGATTGGATTTAGGTCTGGAGATTGGCTAGGCCACTCCAGAATCTTGATATGCTTCTTACGGAGCCACTCCTTGGTTATCCTGGCTGTGTGCTTCGGGTCATTGTCATGTTGGAAGACCCAGCCACGACCCATCTTCAGTGCTCTGACTGAGGGAAGGAGGTTGTTTCTCAAAATATCACAATACATGGCCCCATTCATCCTCTCCTTAATACAGTGCAGTCATGCAGTCCCCTTCGCAGAAAAGCACCCCCAAAGCATGATGTTTCCACCCCCATGATTCACAGTAGGGATGGTGTTCTTGAGATGCAACTCCTCCTCCTTTTTCCTCCAAACACGGTCTCATCTGACCACATGACTTTCTCCCATGCCTCCTCTAGATCATCCAGATGGTCACTGGCAAACTTCAGACGGGCCTGGACATGTGATGACTTCAGCTGGGGAACCTTCCGTGCAATGTGCGATTTGAAACCATGACGGCATAGTGTTCTACCGACAGTGACCTTTGAAACTGTGGTCCCAGCTCTCTTCATGTCACTGACCAGCTCCTCCCGTGTAGTTCTGGGCTGATTCCTCACCTTTCTTACCCCACGAGGTGAGATCTTGCATGGAGCCCCAGTCCGAGGGAGACTGACCGTCATCTTTAGCCTCTTCCATTTTCTGACAATTGCTCCAACAGTTGATCTATTTTCACCAAGCTGCTTGGCAATTGCCCCGTAGCCCTTTCCAGCCTTGTGGAGGTCCACAATTGTGTCTCTGGTGTCTTTTGCAAGCTCTGTGGTCTTGCCCATGGTAGTAGTTGGAGTCTGACTGACTGTGGGGTGGACAGGTGTCTTTAAAGAGCTCAGACAGGTGCTACTAATTAAGATTACTAAGTGGAGTAGAGGTGGACGTCTTAAAGGCAGAGTAACAGGTCTTTGAGAGCCAGAATTCTTACTGATTGCCAGGTGTTCAAATACTTATGTGCAGCAGTGCAATACAAATAAATTCTGTACAAATCATACAATGTGATTTCCTGAATTTTTTTTTATAGTCTTTCTCTCACAGTAGGAATGCACCTACAATGTGAATTTCAGACCCCTCCATGATTTCTAAGTGGGAAAACTTGCAAAATCGCAGGGTGTTCAAATACTTATGTTCCTCACTATATCATTATATCAACATTACATCTTGTTTTCCTTAATGCAAGAATTATTGACATAATAAAAATTATATTTATGATTACGTGGCTTATTTTAAGAAATCTTGTCAAGTAAATTTTGCTTACCCCATTGGTGGATTCTTTTGCTACATAAAAGCAAATCAACTTCCATTAAAAGTTTTTTTGTCTAGTTACTGCAAATGTATTTTTTGCAGCGTACAATTTCTACATCTGGGTTCTCAACTCTGGTCCTGGAGATCCATAAAGGCTACAGGTTTTTGCTTTAACAATTTTTTTATTTTTTATTATAACTAATTTACTTACTACTAAAGCAATCATTTTCTTGGCTTAGTTTTAGTTAACTCGTTACAATTCAGAACCATTAAATTACCTATTTTAGTTTTTAATAGCTGCAATAATGTTTTAAATGATGCATGGTTTCTTAACCAGCCATCAGTTAATAAGGAGGTGCAAATGATAAAAGAACCCCAATTCTCCAGCTAATGTGCATCCATTTAAACCGGTATACAGTTAGGTCCATAAATATTTGGACAGAGACACCTTTTTTCTAATTTTGGTTCTGCACATTACCACAATGAATTTTAAATGAAACAACTCAGATGCAGTTGAAGTGTAGTCTTTCAGCTTTAATTCAGTGGGGTGAACAAAACGATGCATAAAAATGTGAGGCAACTAAAGCATTTTTGTAACACAATCCCTTCATTTCAGGGACTCAAAAGTAATTGGACAATTGACTCAAAGGCTATTTCATGGGCAGGTGTGGGCAAGTCCGTAGTTATGTCATTATCAATTAAGCAGATAAAAGGCCTGGAGTTGATTTGAGGTGTGGTGCTTGCATGTGGAAGATTTTGCTGTGAACAGACAACATGCGGTCAAAGGAGCCTTCCATGCATGTGAAAGAAGCCATCCTTAAGCTGCGAAAACACCTTGGGATTAATAAAGTATCTATCTATCTAAAAGAAAAAACCCATCAGAGAAATTGCTACAATATTACGAGTGGCAAAATCTACAGTTTGGTACATCCTGAGAAAGAAAGCAAGCACTGGTGAACTCAGCAACGCAAAAAGACCTGGATGTCCACGGAAGACAACAGTGGTGGATGATCGCAGAATCATTTCCATGGTGAAGAGAAACCCCTTCACAACAGCCAACCAAGCGAACAACACTCTCCAGGGAGTAGGTGTATTGCTATCCATGTCTACCATAAAGAGAAGACTGTATGAAAGTAAATACAGAGGGTGTACTGCAAGGTGCAAGCCACTCATAAGCCTCAAGAATAGAAAGTCTAGATTGGACTTTGCTAAAGAACATCTAAAAAAGCCAGCACAGTTCTGGAAAAACATTCTTTGGACAGATGAAACCAAGATCAACCTCTACCAGAATGATGGCAAGAAAAAAGTATGGAGAAGGCATGGAACAGCTCATTATCCAAAGCATATCACATCATCTGTAAAACACGGTAGAGGCAGTGTGATGGCTTGGGCGTGCATGGCTGCCAGTGGCACTGAACACTAGTGTTTATTGATGATGTGACACAGGACAGAAGCAGCCAAATGAATTCTGAGTTGTTCAGAGACATACTGTCTGTGAAAATCCAGCTAAATGCAGTCAAATTGATTGGGCTGTGTTTCATGATACAGATGGACAATGACCCAAAACATACAGCCAAAGCAACCCAGGAGTTTATTAAAGCAAAGAAGTGGAAAATTCTTGAATGGCGAAGTCAGTTACCTGATCTTAACCCAACTGAGCATGCATTTCACTTGTTGAAGACTAAACTTCAGACAGAAAGGCCCAAACACAAACAGCAACTGAAAGCCGCTGCAGTAAAGGCCATGCAGAGCATTAAAAAGGAGGAAACCCAGCATCTGGTGATATCCATGAGTTCAAGACTTCAGGCTGTCATTGCCAGAAAAGGGTTTTCAACCATTAGAAATGTTCATTTTATTTCCAGTTATTTAATTTGTCCAATTACTTTTGAGCCCCTGAAATGAAGGGATTGTGTTAAAAAAATGCTTTAGTTGCCTCACATTTTTATGCAATCGTTTTGTTCACACCACTGAATTAAAGCTGAAAGTCTGCACTTCAACTGCATCTGAGTTGTTTCATTTAAAATTCATTGTGGTAATGTACAGAACCAAAATTAGAAAAAAGTTGTCTCTGTCCAAATATTTATGGACCTAACTGTATATGCATCATGAAGTACTGAATCTATGTTAACAAAAGCCTTTGAAATCAACGAGAGAGAAGGACCAAGATTTACAAATCTATTCCAAACATAAAAGGTGGATAAAGTTCTCAATAACTGAAAAAATATCTATACAATATGATAAAAATTTTGTCTTGGAAGAATGAAAGCAGTAACAAGCAAAATAATTAAATAGCAAGTTTTATTATCTGATAAGGCTGGCTTGTAGTTATGAAACTGGTTGGAATGAAAACCTGCACTTACTGTGGACCCCTAGGTACTCATGCTGTAGAGTTTATATAAAATAGTTCAATAAACAAAAAAAGGTGAGCAAAAGCTCACAATTTGTTAATAACAAAGATCAGAAGATAAAGCCTGGATTTGTTTAAGCAAACAGAAAAGCCATAGACACTCTAATAATACCTCTTTACAAGAGTTGTGGTTAGAAGGGCATTTCTAAACTCACATTGTGTAAAACCTTGAAACAGATGGGCTGCAACAGCAAAACTGGTAAATTTAGAATGCTAAATGAAAACTGATCATACCATCTGCAATATAAATACTGTACATAATATAATAAAAAGAGCAAAACTGACACTAAAAGCTACTGATGTGGCAATGAAAAAAAATTAAAGTGGCTTGTCACAAGCCATGAATCACCTCAGGCTGCTTCCTCGAATATGATAGTGACCACAGTGTACTTCAATGCAAAACAATGTAATATAATAAAAAGTAAGAACACAAGGTTATTCAGGAGGCCTGTTAACAAGACAATAAAAGGAATATACTTTATATATATAAAAAAAAAGAAAAAAAAAGCAGAGCATATTGTATAGAAAATATAAAATTACTCTGAAAATATTTCACTTACTTGAGAATACCCCTAAGGTGCTGCTGTGCTTATAATATTTTATATTAACCATTTGTAAATGTAGCTAATAAATTTTAATTCACATATGCCAAAGATTCATTGTTCATAGAACAGAATAGAGTTCATTCAAGCAGTGTGTATATATATATATATATATATATATATATATATATATATATATATATAAAAAACTCCGGACCTACAGGCTGTCAAATAAACGAACTACACGCCATGGCGCAGTGTAAAGGGACTTCGTCTCTGACGCTGACATCCGAGGTTCAATTACCCGAAAGGGGAGCAGTAGAGTATGTACGGCTGATGAGCCCAAATGAGGGCGAAACGCATGTCGCGTAATGTTGCTTTATTTGACAGTAAACTATGCAATATTATATATATTTTTTTTTATAGCATTCATTGTCTGAATCACAATCTGATTTGGGCCCGATTTTTATATATATATATATATATATATATATATATATATATATATATATATATATATATATATATATATATATATATATATATATATATATATATATAATGTTAGGGAACACTAGCATTGAATGGCAAGGCTGCACAGTCATTAACCTATTTACTTTTCTCATCCTCAGAGGTGTGAAACAGTTTCCATATTAGGACATCTGACTCTGCCACTTATGGTTACTAAAATCCACCACTGCCTGGAAACGGTGGTCAGTTGTTTGAGTAGATGCTAAATAAAAACATTCTTTGTCTCAAGAGAATACTCTAAGGCAAGCAGGTTAAATCTTTTTAAAAGTGTACTATGACCAAAACTATTAAAAATGAGCCATCTGTTTGGGTCTCCAAATTTCTTTTACATGATAATGACCAACCATTTTACTGGGATTTACTTTAAGAGTTAGAATTTGCTTTCAGCAGCAACGTGTGAAGTTAGACAGATGTGACATTATAAACCACTTTCAGAAACTGTATTAGTAATGGAACTAGTCTGACATTTCATTAACAATGGAAAAAGGAGTTACCTGCAAACACCTTTATGAATGCCGTCGTGTGCAGATTGCTTATTTACTAGGAAAGATGACACTAAAGGGCACAGTAGCAAGTATAAGCACAACAGTCCAACTTGCTTCTAGCCCTGGAAAGATAGCCATATGCTTTAAATATATTTTCTTTTGAAGATGTCATTCTTCCATATGCATATGAAATATCTTAAAATTGACATAAATTGCTTACTTTTAAGTTCAAAATGGTTGTGGTGGACAAATGTGTCATCTACAGAAGATGGTTTGCTTATTTTACTCCAGTCTTCTGGTTTACATTGTGTTCAGTTTTTGTAGTACAAAGATTTATTACTGTGTTACTTTGTATTATTATTCTTGGTTGTTATCTAAAATATAGTGCTCAAAGTGGAAGGCAAAATGCAACAAATACTGATTTTGTCATATTTTTAAAAGATGCATAAATGTAATATTTTATTGTCACATGAAGTTCAACAGTGAAATTATAAAAACTGGATTTACCCAAAGACATATTAGAAAGTCCGGGATTTTGCAGACAATTTCAGATTGTATGCATATAATATTTGTAAAACATTTACAAATATTTAAAGCATTATTATGGCAGAGTAAGTAAACTGTAAATAAATAATAAAAAAAAAAATCCAACACAACTAATAGTAAGATGCAAGATGCTAGTCAGTTCTCTGCAAAGTATGAATTTAAGTTTAGGCTCACTTTATGAATGCAACAAATGTGTTTATTCTTTACAATTTCAAGTTTGCAAGTTTATATTATGTGTACAGAGTACAGTGACATTCATTCTTGTCAGTCTGACCAATATTTAACACTCTCTGGTGCCATAATATGCAAGATTATTATATGGACCAAATACATTCATTAAAAAACACTGTTGAGAATGAGGCTAAATGTAAGAATATGCAGTGATATCTGTTGTAGCACCAGTGGAATTCACTTATCATGTAACAAAAAAGAGTTCCTTTGTGTGTATACTGAAAACTGTTACAGATGTGCAGTGGAACAGGCTGCTGCCTCATTCCAGTTGAATACATTTACACCCTGGTTCTGGAGGAGAGGTCTTCTTCATTGATTTGACATATAGTATTCAAATATGTCAAAAGTATTAAGACAAATGTTAATAAGGCTTTGCTTTCGCAGCCCAAAGGCAGGTCAGACTGATTATTATCTCTGACCCATTTTGTACTTGTAATGTGAGGACTGCATTTCATTAACTAGTGATATTGCAGTCAAAATTATAACCAAAATCCTTAGAAAAGAGTTTAAAACAACAAAAATTGTACTTCACAGAAAAGAAGTCTATATGACCCAGGTAGAACAAACTGCCTTCATGTTTTCAAATTAAATTTTATGAGTATTACAGTGTTAAAGTAGCAGAGTTTTAATCACACTATAACAGAAGACTAAGCATTGATTATTGTGATGAAAGGAAAGGGACATATACAGTATACCCTGTATTTAAAAAGCAATAGTAGGAACAAAATATGAAATTGGAGCATCCATGAAAAAATAGTAAAAAATGCACTCACTTAAATTTGAAAGTTTCCCCCAATTCTGAAGCATCTCCTGGTGAAATTTCAAAAATCCCTGAAAATGGATATGGATGGCCACCATAGGCAAATTCTAAAAGCAAAAAAGCATAACATTTAAAACTTTAAAATGTACAGTGCTCAATTTTAAAAGGGTACGGCAATATTTCTTAAATCTGATTTTTTGGATATACAACTATACCAAGTTAAACAGGAGACACTTTTTTTATACTTGATGTTAATATATAAGCATATAAACTAGGACTATGCTTCTAAGAAGGAAATCCCATATTAAAAAGTATTTAAAAAGAAGTCTGTGGTAAGAATCAATTGTCCACAAATTATAATCTGTGGTTCACACCTTGATTCTCAAAGAGAAAGAATCAATTATTAAACACACTAACTGAAGGGAAAACATTTCCAGTTTTTTCACTTAGAAATAAAAAAAGAAATAAAACAAACTATGCAGTAAAAATTCAAAAATTGTTTTTCTAACAGAAACTAATTTTTCATGCATGAAACATACATCCATTCACTCACTGAACTCACAATATCTAAATAAAAAATAGAAGAGGCTCTTATTTTGGGAAAAAAAAATACTTTTGCATCAATAACAGGACTTTATTATCTAGCAAAATAGATATTCATATATTAGCAAAAACGTGTAGCATAGTTTAACACTAGAATTACCAAAGTCTATGAAAAAAGGCGCTCCGGTTTCCTCCCACAGTCCAAAGACATGCAGGTTAGGTGGATTGGCGATTCTAAATTGGCCCTAGTGTGTGCTTGGTGTGTGGGTGTGTTTGTGTGTGTCCTGCGGTGGGTTGGCACCCTGCCCGGGATTGGTTCCTGCCTTGTGCCCTGTGTTGGCTGGGATTGGCTCCAGCAGACCCCCGTGACCCTGTATTCGGATTCAGCGGGTTGGAAAATGGATGGATGGATATGAAAAAACTCGTAAACGGAGCACACCTTAAATCCCTTTGCATCTCTCCATCAAGCGTCTTTTGTATTGTGCCAATAAGCACAAGCAGTAAGCAGCCTGCTATCCCATCCCCCCACCACCACCACGGAAACAGCATGAAGTTCTCCCATTTCAAGCCTTGATTATCTGGGAGTGAGCTACCTCGAGTTGTATAGGGGAAATAATTTCTTATGTGTTCCGTGTCTACAACAATATGTAAACACATCATTAAAACAAACGTTTTTCATGTTTTAGTAATAAATGACAAAATGTAGATATGAACTGTATAATATGTGAAGTCCAAATATCAAATAAATACTTTCACAAAAGGTACAAGTGCAATACGACAGCTTCATTGGTGCAGCGGTAAGAACTGCTGACTTATAATCCACAGGTCACAAGTTCAAAACCGGCTCTCTCATCATTAGTTTACCGTTTTGAGTATTGAGCTGCTCTTATTGTTAATATTATACAATAAAAACATACATCCGATTTGTGTCTGTAACAGCTGCTGTAAATTTATAGTACTTGCAAAAGTTACCTTTTTTTTTTATACTTTTATTCTCTCAGTCACGATCCAACATTACTGTATTCATATTCATTTGCATGCCTTCTTGCAGTTGTAAACAGTAACAGAAAACATTGTCACAATAATGTAATATAATAAGGCTGCAATAAGAAAGACTTACTGAAAAAATTAAAACATTGCTAGTCATATTTAGTTTATATTGATTATCTATACAATATCCTGAAATTACTGAAAATGTTACTCTCAACAACAAGTAATTCTGTATGGCAAAATAATGAATACTGTCGACCACCAACACATCCTTATCACTACCAAGGAAGAGCAGCCTTATTGGATAGTTATTGTTTGGTGCTGTTCCTTTGCTCTCTGGCCTGGACAACTCACAATCATTAATTGAAGTTTGAACCTGAAGTAATACCAAGATGTTCTGGAGAAGAATGCTTGGCCTAATGTCTAGAAGCTAAACTGAAGCCATAAATTGGGTTCTCCAGTATGTATGTATATATATTGTGGGGAACAGCCCAGACACAGACAGGCAGACATCGTTTAAAGCACAACACGACGTTTATTTACAAGTAATATTTACAAGAGGAACACACACACAACCCAGTGCCGCAGCACCAATCACCCCAAAGTCCAGGCCTCTTTCCTCAATGCCTTTCTTCACCGCCTCCACTCCTCCGAGCTCCGTCCTTCTTCTACCTGACTCCAGCTATCGAATGGAGGGAGGCAGCCCCTTTTAAGCTCACCCGGATGTACTCCAGGTGCCTCCCGATGAGCTTCCGCTGGCCCTTCCTGGTGTGGCGGAAGTACCGGCTGCGCACCTGGAAACACTCCAGGTGTCCCTGGTCTTCGTCCCCCCAACACTTCCGGTTGTGGTGGAAGTTCTGAGGGCCATCAGGCATCTGGGCGCCCCCCGGCGGTGACCACGGGCCCCTATAGGATTGAGTTTCTAAGCTCTTTTCCCGTGGTCTCCAAAGCCAACAGGGCAGTCGCCCCCTCGTGCTGGGCGTCCCAGCTGGGTACCACTCCCAGCCGCTTGCCCCTATATATATATGGATGTACTACGCTCGGCAGGCCAGTATAGTGCATGACATGGAAGAGGACGAATAGGAATCGAGAAATGCCGTGTCGGCGGGACCAGTTTTGAAGTGGAAGCAGGACGAACCAGAAGAGAAATGTGGCCAGTATAGTGCATGACATGGAAGAGGACGAATAGGAATCGAGAAATGCCGTGTCGGCGGGACCAGTTTTGAAGTGGAAGCAGGACGAACCAGAAGAGAAATGTGTGCATTTCTCTTCTGGTTCGTCCTGCTTCCACTTCAAAACTGGTCCCGCCGACACGGCATTTCTCGATTCCTATTCGTCCTCTTCCATGTCATGCACTATACTGGCCTGCCGAGCGTAGTACATCCAACAAGTACACAAGGTGCTGTCACAACGGGAAAGTAGCTTTACCACCTTTGCGGGAGCCACCTGTGTATTTACAACAGCTTCTTACACAGCAAACATCAGAAGCTAAAAATTATTGTGAACACATTCGAGAAAACAACTCTTCTCTAGCATTTGCTTCCATGGGTGCACAGATAACTCAACCTCCTGACCAGGACCATACTGTTTTAAAATACACAGGCAAATTTATTACCAAATCTCCCCACTATACGCTAACACTTCTACCTCTCCGGGATATGGACAGTTGTATGTTTTTCACACAGCGCAAGCTACTGAAGTGCGCTTACAAATTAAAGCAAACTCTTCCTGCAGTGAAAATGTACTTCTCCAGCTAGATTCCATGCTCAGAACCATTAACCCTTTTGCTAAATCATACAAACACATGCATGAAATCGCTCAGTCCAATTCAACAGCATCTGTACGAATGGTTTTCAAGGAAAACCCTGGGCAGGATATATAACGATACAATGCCCCAACATTGCAGCGATTTTCGTCGGAGAAGATGGTGAAATGCCTGCTGAAAGGGACATTTGCATCTATCCCATACGCAACTCCTGTAAACAGATTTCCACACTCAATATGAATTGCGACCCTATGGTTTACCCACTTTTATTCCCTTACAGAGACATTAGCTGGCACAAAGATTTACAACATGTTCCTGATAAAAGAACTGCCAAGCGAATAAGGCTTACTCATTGCCAATTTTACGTGTACAGATTAGCAATGAGGAATACATTTAGTATTTTGCACTCCAGCGGCAAACTATTCCAACAGTACGTCGTAGATGTATGTTAAAACAGAGGGCGCGTGTCTCAACTATCTCAGATTACATCAACAAGATCTGCACGTGGAACTATCAGATGCAATGCAAGCAAACGCTGAAAATAACGTACATGTAGGCAAAATGATCATATTACCATCCACATTTCTAGTAAGTCCAAGATACATGCAACAAAACTATCAGGATGACATGGCCATGGTACGTAAATTCGGAAAGCCTGATATATTTACCACTTTCACATGTGACATTTTTGCAGCTTAATTGGAGTCCACCTGTGGTAAATTCAGTTGATTGGACATGATTTGGAAAGGCACACACCTGTCTATATAAGGTCCCACAGTTGACAGTTCATAAGTATTCACAGTCTTTGCTCAATACTTTATCGATGCACCTTTGCCAGCAATTACAGACTCAAGTCTTTTTGAATATGATGCCACAAGCTTGGCACACCTATCCTTGGCCAGTATCGCCCATTTCTCTTTGCAGCACCCCTCAAGCCCCATCAGGTTGGATGGGAAGCGTCAGTGCACAGCCATTTTAAGATCTCTCCAGAGATGTTCTATCGGATTCAAGTCTGGGCCACTCAAGGACATTCACAGTGATGTCCTGAAGCCACTCCTTTGATATCTTGGCTGTGTGCTTAGGGTCGTTGTCCTGCTGAAAGATGAACCGTGGCCCCAGTATGAGGTCAAGAGCGCTCTGGAGCAGGTTTTCATCCAGGATGTCTCTGTACATTGCTGCAGTCATCTTTCCATTTATCCTGACTAGTCTCCCAGTTCCTGCCGCTGAAAAACATCCCCACAGCATGATGCTGCCATCACCACGCTTCACTGTAGGGATGGTATTGGCCTGGTGATGGGCGGTGCCTGGTTTCCCCCAAACGTGACGCCTGGCATTCACACCAAAGAGTTCAATCCTTGTCTCATCAGACCAGAGAATTTTCTTTCTCATGGTCTGAGAGTTCTTCAGGTGCCTTTTGGCAAACTCCAGGCAGGCTGCCATGTGCCTTTTACTAAGGAGTGGCTTCCGTCTGGCCACTCTACCATACAGGCCTGATTGATGGATTGCTGCAGAGATGGTTGTCCTTCTGGAAGGTTCTCCCCTCTCCACAGAGGACCTCTGGAGCTCTGACAGAGTGACCATCGGGTTCTTGGTCACCTACCTGACTAAGGCCCTTCTCCCCCGATCGCTCAGTTTAGATGGCCGGCCAGCTCTAGGAAGAGTCCTGGTGGTTTCCAACGTCTTCCACTTACAGATGATGGAGGCCACTGTGCTCATTGGGACCTTCAAAGCAGCAGAAATGTTTCTGTAACCTTCCCCAGGTTTGTGCCATGAGACAATCCTGTCTCGGAGATCTACAGACAATTCCTTTGACTTCATACTTGGTTTGTGCTCTGACATGAACTGTCAACTGTGGGACCTTATATAGACAGGTGTGTGCCTTTCCAAATCATGTCCAATCAACTGAATTTACCACATGTTTACTCCAATTAAGCTGCAAAAACATCTCAAGGATGATCAGGGGAAACAGGATGCACCTGAGCTCAATTTTGAGCTTCATGGCAAAGGCTGTGAATACTTATGTACATGTGCTTTCTCAATTTTTTTATTTTTCATAAATTTGCAAAAACCTCAAGTAAACTTTTTCACATTGTCATTATGGGGTGTTGTGTGTAGAATTCTGAGGAAAAAAATGAATTTAATCTATTTTGGAATAAGGCTGTAACATAACAAAATGTGGAAAAAGTGATGCGCTGTGAATACTTTCCGGATGCACTGTATATGAAATATTGATTAGCAGCATATTTCCGTCGCAGCTGCTAAAACATGTGGCACCACTTAAATGTTTTAAAAGCTAGTTTATATTTACCAACTTTTTTCTGTTGCATGCATTCATTTTTTGATCAATAAATAGAAAGTATACCTAAAATTCTTTCCTTAAAAAATTCATTTTAATTATATAAAAAAAGGACTTCAGAAAAAAAAAAATTTTTTAAACAGTAAGTTCACCCCATGGAAACTGGCTGACTATTTCAACATATTTGAACAGGAAGACATTAGATCTTCGTGCAAACAGTGTCTACAGATAAAGCTAATACACTTGAATAAATTACAAAAAATTGATGGTGTATTCATTCTCATAAATTTAAATTAGCAAAAATGCAGATTTGCCACACGGAAAAATAAGCACACCTCTACATTTATCACCACTTCAAACCCATAAAATTAGAATCAGGTGTTCCAGATGATTAGAACCTTCTTGCAGAGTACGAAGGTGGATCCAGTCTTTTTTCAAACATCAGATATCGAGGGATTGGTGTTTTCTTTGCTACTGACATGTGGTGTCATTGTACCAAGATCAAAAGAGCTCTCTATGGCCCACAGAAAGATTCTAAAAGAAGTGTTGAAGAACCCCAAAATGTCATGGTGGGATTTGCAGGCAACTCTTACAAAAGTTAGTGTCAAAGTACATGTGGTACACTATGCATAAATCTGCACAAATTTGAACTTCACATGAAGTGTTTCAAGAAAATGCCTTTGCTGTACAAAACTGAACGTTAGAGCAAGATTACAATTTGTCATTCAAATCTAGACAAAGATCAGGCCTTATGGAACAATGTGCTCTCAACAGATGAATAAAAGACAGAGTTGTTTGGCAACAGTAACAATAGACATGTTTGTCGAAAACAAAAAAAAAAACAGCATTTCAGAAGAACCACTTCATACAGTACCAGCTCTGAAACACTGATTGAAACATTGTTTTTGGGACACTTTGAAGTCTCAGGGCCTGGGCAGATTGCAGTCAGAGTCAACTATGAATCCTGCATCACATTAAAGAGTGTTTGAGGAGATTGTGAGGGGCCCTCACTGATAAACCTGAAGTTGTACTGGACCTTTTAACATAATTATCTGAAACACTAGCAAATACGTCTAGGAATGACTTTAAAAGACAAAATATGGGCTTATGGACTAAGCTTTGTCAAAGCCATGATTTGAATCTCATTTAAATGTTGTTGGCAGTACATGCAAGAAAAAGGGGCAGTTATGCATAACACCTACAAGAAGTTGTTTCTTTTTAAAGGAGGCAGTAAGAGGTTCAGAAGCCACAGGTATACTTACTTTTTCTCCAGTAGACCACTACATCTACTAATATTTTTGTTGAATAAACGATTAAAAAGTCACATTTTCCTTGTGTTTTATTCAGGTATATCACCTTTATCTGTAGGCACTGTTTGCTTGTTCAAATATGTTGAAAAAGTCAACAATTTCCAAGGAGTCTACTTACTTTTTTCACATGCCTGTGCTACGGTATCGGAGGTATGTTGCAGTTACACAGCTAATTTAACTTTATCCAAAACGAGCATGTTTTAAATCTTTATCTATGCATTTGTAGTATAACTGCCTTAACTTTCTTGGTTATCACATTAAGTAGTATAATCTACGTATGAAGCAACATTGTAAAGAAGAGTGGGCCAGACTTTCTCCAAACGACACAAGAGAATGATAATCTCCTACAGAAGATGTTCAAGTGCTGATTAATGGTGGTTCTAGGAGTTACTAAATTATAGTGTTCTCATTTTTTTCCCCCATATGGTTTCTGAGTGTTTACTATTTGATTTGATGTACTCTGTTAATCCCCAAGGGAAAATTGATTTTTTCGCATAACCTTTGGGGTTCAAAGCACAGGGTCAGCCATTGTACACAGCATGACTGTAAATGAATTTGTTTTTAAATAACAGCACCACAGCAAGAAATATGTTTTGGGGAATGTTGCCATTACTGAAACACCTTAAATTGATATTACTGAAAAATGAATATGTTTTTAAGCTTTAAAAATTATTTTTGTAAAAATTTGCAGTTAGAATGAAAATATTTTAGGTTTCACATATTTTCTAAAATAAACAATTTTGTTAGATGTCATAATTATGTTTTGTTTAAGCATAAAGGAATCTATCAGTGTTGCCCCAAAATTAGATTATAATTTTTTCCCTAGGGAAAAGGGACTAGGGTAGAGTGACATTTTTGTTGATATTTAAGAACTTTTTTTATTTTAAGCTTAAAGACTGTTAATGATTATATTTTCGGCAGATAGTATTAAGAATTCAGCTGCAATAGAGATCTCTGTTTTAATTCTCTAAGGCTGCTGCGGGGTGGGGTTTGTTTTGTTTTGGATGTGCTCTGTCTGTTTGTATGTCAGAGGACTGGGACATTGCGAAGTGGGATCAAGCCTCATGTGGGGAGGCAAAATGGGGGGGGGATAAAGGGGGGAGAGAAGGAAAGCAGGCTATATCTAATCTATTCTTCTAATCCCTATAACTATAAATATCAATGCAACAATAGGTTAAAATGCAATAACTCATCGGGAATTTTGAAATTAAGATTAAAACTGCCTCACTACCAGTTAAGACTATAAAATGACATTAAGAACTTTTGTGCAGTTAAGCAGTTATTTTGATTGTCAAAAGCCTTCTTAGACAATTGTAATTAACTGGTGTTAAATGACCAACCTTTATATAAACATAATGCAAAATGTCAGGGAATGATAAAGACCATAACTGACATATCCTAGATTATCATAAAAGCACACTTTTCTTCCATGTATGACAATATGCACCTATAATTTTGTATCATTGTACAAGCTTAAGGATGACACTTTAGGTATCATAACAATGAATCTCGCCTGTATATCCCTAGCAGCATACGAGGGTTGTCTGGGTTCTGTGCAGAATTTTATCGTTTGTCGAGTGTCAGCCTGTCGAAACCTGTTCTGCTGTGTAGAGGGATTATTCAAGTGGTTGCATGTTTTTGTTCAGATGTTTTGCTCCCTCTCTTCCTTCAGAATGAACACGAGAAGCAAACGAACTGAGTGCGCGCAGCCGGCGCTAGCGGCGAAGCTCCCGACTCCGTGCGTGCGTGACTTTCAAGTGATGATTTTTTACGACTTTTCTGATGGTTTAATCTGCTCTGTGGAACGCACCATGTTTGCCATCTTTTTCAACATCGATGGCATTGTCGCGTCAATTCCGCTGATGGAAAGGAAAACTGTGACCTCTGAGTGGTACACCACTCAGTACCTGCCTGACGTTTATTCTGCGATGGCTAGAGGCCGGTCCAAGAACTTGCGAAGGCACTTTTTGCATCATGACAATGCGCCAGCCCACACGGCTAATGCGACGAAGCATTTCATTGAAGACAGTGGTGTCAATGTTTTGAACCCGCCACCCTACTCGCCTGATCTTGCACCATGTGACTTTTGGCTCTTCCCGAAGGTGACAGAACCCCTGCGAGGCCACAACTTCGAAACTCGAGAGGAACTGATTGCAGCTGTCAAAGAACAGCTGAACAACCTCCCAAAGACAGCCTTTCGCGAGTGTTTTGCGGCGTGGGTCAGAAGAGCCCAAAAGTGCATTGATGTTGGCAGTGAATACTTGGAAAAAGTTTAAAAAGGATCGAAGTACATGAGAAAAATAGAAAAAAAAATCCTTGGCTACTTATTTCGAGTAATTCCGCGCGGAACCCAGACAACCCTCGTATAACCTAAAGCTATGCAACACCCAAAACTGAATGCAGTAAACAACAAGAGAACATGAATGCAGTGAATATTTAAAAAGTAATCAACACAGATCAGAAACTCCACTTTGGCCACCCTGTGTAAAGAATACAGATTTTAAGGCTGATATAGGTGTGTGCATTTATACTCTTATTACTGCACTCATTTCCATAGTACATTTTGGTGCAAAAGCATGTGTCCCATTCCCTACATCTGCATTGTTCGGCAAACTCTAAATATTTTTAGTATTTATCCCTGCCAGTTTTTATATATGGTCAAACATAGATTACTTGGTCTACAACGAGCTCAAGAGTAAAAGTGGAAAAGTTCTTGATAAAGAGAAGCAAGGAAGACTAATTCCCAACGACAACAGTGTTTACTCAAAACATTGTGTATAAGGAAGTATTTTCTGCTTAAATGTGTTACTTAATTCAATAAGACGTTGTATATGCATACAAGTATATTTACAACAAGTGTTTAAGTACACAAATCACATGAACTGTATACATAGAAGCATATTAGCATACAAATTCTCATCCTTCAGCTTTAAGTGCTGTGTCCCTGTCCAATATTACAGCCTTCATTTCATAGATGGCAGGATGTGCTAGTAAGACTAGCAATAAGTTAATTATACTATATTCTATAATTGGCTAATTGTTGGTAATGTTATTTAATGATGGTGTTAATAAGCAATTGATTATCAATTGGTAGCTGCATTGCCAACTTAAAAAAATGTGGAAATATGATTTCTAAATTTTTTGTATCTTGGGCTAAATTAATTGATAGGAAATTATCATGCAATAAGATATGGCATGTTAACCAAACACAATTCAAATGCATCCTAACTGGGTTTAACAAAACTGGTTAATGGTTATCAATTGAAATAAGATTAAGTGACTCAGATAAGTTACACCAACCTAATACACTGTGGTCAGACTAAACTATTTGACTAGTGTTTAGAATAATCACAACGAACAGCATTTGAATTCCATGATTCATGTATGTGGAATTTTTGGGCGTAGGTGAATTAAATTCTTCCAAGAATATAATTATTTTGAGTACAAGCAAAAGAAGAAAAGGTTGATAGATTCAGAATCCCCTTACTTGTTTTATGTTACCTTAGATAGGGGATAGTATTTCTGATTTAGAACACAAATACTCAAAACTCAGGGTTTTTTTTATTTCCATTGAAATCACTTTCTTAACCTGCTTAGTTCAATCTTATTTTGTGAAATACAAAATCATGTATAAAATGCTTAAAAGTTTGGAGCATTTTACCTTAGATAACTGCACATTAGCTTGCCACACTCCAAAAACTAAAGCTGTACAAATGAGCATATAAGTGTGACAAGAGGAAATGTAGGCATATTTTAGACATAATCTGTTATTTATATCAGGATCCACAAATTTGTTTAATTACTGGGGACAAAATCAATTTCTAATGATATTAAAATCTATGAGTTTAAGCTGTGCTTGTCTCTCTTCTTTGTCTGAGACAATGAATTGCAGTACAGTAACAAACAATTCAGTATGACTTCAAGAACTGCTAAATAAAGAAATGAAAAAATAATTACTAGGGTTCCCTTCAAAGCACAATACAAACAGTGTCTCTGGGCTTTTCTGAAGATGCCATTAATATTATAAATGTTGTGGGTGTAAAGGTTTCTTTCTTCACACTGCATTTATTTTTATATACTGTATATATTTTTTCTGATTCATGCTTCTTGTATTGCCAATAGATGGCACCATGGCAATTCATACAAAACTTGTTCGTTGAGAAGCTAAATCTTAATGTATAAAACCTCTTACCTCTTCCATATACTTCTATTCCTGAGTGAAAGACCCCAATTCCCAATGATGTGGTGAATTCGTTGATCCAATACTAGGGGGGAGAGAAACAAAACAAAACAAAAAAAAAAAAAAAGAAAAAAAAGCTATGTCAGAATCATTTCATTAAAGATAACCACACTGCATCACGGGATTCATGTTTCATTAACATATTGCTGGCTAAACATTCATTCATATAGTTGAGGTGGAAGCAATTTTATTACTTAGCTTATTCATCAAAATTCACAAATAAAAACAGGAAATAAAATCTGCACACCACATACAACATAAATTAGTTTAATCCAACTCTCCCTAGGTCAAATTTACCTCTCTTAAACCCCAAGAACCCTCAGATGATGCCCACCTGCTACTCAACCTTTTCTTCTCATGTAATGCCCCACCTTCGAGCTCATACTGAAAATTTTTACAATCAAGTGTATTTTATGTTCTTCCACTTGCATGACAAATGGGACGTGGCTACATGAGCCTACATATTTTCTATATCTAAGGGTAGACTTGACAATGTCAGAGCCTTGTTGGTGACAGGATTATGCTCATTTTACTTTATCCCTGAAAGCAGAATACACTCAGAGAGCGAGGCTAGTTAATTATGCAGCCTAAATCTTAATAGTCAGAAGTCTTGCCTTTAGTCCACAGGGCTGTCTGAATTCATTAAGTTAATGACACACTGTGAGATGGCAAAAAGCATGCCACAGAGATATTGCCTATTTGCATATGATCATACTGGTTAGATTATTTTATTTGAATATTTTGCTCATAAGTACAGTAAGAATGCTCTTTTAGCACTGTAAAGTCATCCTCTTGTTTCTGTAACAATACATAGACAATGCATGTCTTGTCACATTGTTCATTAAGCAGCTAGGTAACCTGGCCACTACAAAACATAAACTTGCTAAGTAACTTTTGTCTTTCTTGCACCATACATTTTGGAAAAGGGTAAGTAGTATATCAGACAGGCTGATTTGAGTTTTTCTATTAAATAGTACAGTGATATAATAATCAAGAATGTTTTAAAATGCATGAGACAACATGCTGTATGTTGATTTCAAATCAAGCAAGAATTTCACTATACTCTGTTTACATAACAATACTACTACTTACTCCTAGATGCGACTGTTACCTTATGTGCCGGCAAAGGCAATGATGAGAAACTTTCTCAGCATCAATCAGCAATTTAGTTATATAGCATATCCCAGAAATCTTTCACAAAACAAACATTCACATCTGACAACTTTTATAACAGGTTCTGTGCCTTATCTGGCTCTCACCATACCCACTTTGTAATCCTGATTCTAGGTGACCCAAATTATGTATTTTCAACTTTTCATTTGGTCAGTGTTGTTGCGCTTATGGACACTGGGAGTTGAATCATTTTATTTCTTACTAATAGCAACAACAACGAAAATATGGTTTAATTGTCTTCTTTGATAGCCCAACATTTGCTATGACCCTGCATTGAAATTTCTTCAAGTCTCTACTGGTGGAGAACAACCAACATACATGTGTTTACCTGATCTAGATTGTCAGGCTATTAACAGACAGTGTCACAACAAAAGCCAAATTTTAAATTTATTCTTCAATTTTTTACATTAACAAACCTTTATCAGTGAAAAGCACAACAACTTTCAGTTCAGGTTAGGCTATCAGTTTTTAACACGGAAGTCACAAAACTATGGGGATCCCAACTATAAGACACCTGGCTATACTCTGCTTTATATACAATGTGAAACATATGCAACAATGTCTTGATGTGCAACTCTCCCCCCCCCCCAATAAAAATGTTGATTTAAAACAAAACAAAAAAAAAACTAATATAAAATGTCAAAAAATACATGTATATACATATAGATCTACATAACATATACACACATAAGCACATACATATACACACACACACACAAACACATTACATAAAGACTGACGGCGTATCGTATTAGTTACAAGTCAGAAGAATCCATTCTTCTTCAACAATTAAAGCTGTGTAAGGTCTGTACATGTCGGGTGGCCAGAAAATTGACTCCTGCAATGTAGTTTAATGCACCCCAATGTTTCACGGCAAATCATGAACAAACGAATCAGAACTAACAGGAAATTTAAGACCTATTTGTTGGGAGTAAGCCTGTGCTAACTGGCTCACCATAGTGATAAGCTCCTTTGTCTTACCAGCAGTTTTTTTTTTTTTTTTTTGACAGAAATGTTTTTTAAAATGAACCAGAGCAGACACAGCACCCTTCATCAATAGCATGTAATCAAGCAGCAGCAATTAAAATATTAATTTCAAAATTGTGCTGAAATATAATGAACACATACATAATGAATACTTTAGCACTAAATAATGCACAGGTGTCACTGATGCCACCTGAAAGGACCAATTATAAAGTGACATCATACAAGAGGTTTTCTGGGTAATGAAGGGTAGGGGTAAAGCTCAGTACGAATATATTATACACACACACACACACACACACACACACACACACACACATTATATATATATATATATATACATATACATATACATACAGTAATCCCTCCTCCATCGCGGGGGTTGCGTTCCAGAGCCACCCGCGAAATAGGAAAATCCGCGAAGTAGAAACCATATGTTTATATGGTTATTTTTAGAATGTCATGCTTGGGTCACAGATTTGCGCAGAAACACAGGAGGTTGTAGAGAGACAGGAACGTTATTCAAACACTGCAAACAAACATTTGTCTCTTTTTCAAAAGTTTAAACTGTGCTCCATGACAAGACAGAGATGACAGTTCTGTCTCACAATTAAAAGAATGCAAACATATCTTCCTTTTCAAAGGAGTGCAAAGCAAGCAGTCAAAAAAAAAATCAATAGGGCTTTTTGGCTTTTAAGTATGCGAAGCACCGCCGGTACAAAGCTGTTGAAGGCGGCAGCTCACACCCCCTCTGTCAGGAGCAGGAAGAGACAGAGAGAGAGCCACAGAAAAACAAAGTCAAAAATCAATACGTGCCCTTTGAGCTTTTAAGTATGCGAAGCACTGTGCAGCACGTCCTTCAGGAAGCAGCTGCACACAGCCCCCCTGCTCACACCCCCCTACGTCAGCGCAAGAGAGAGAGAGAGAGAGAGAGAAAGTAAGTTGGGTAGTTTCTCAGCCATCTGCCAATAGCGTCCCTTGTATGAAATCAACTGGGCAAACCAACTGAGGAAGCATGTGCCAGAAATTAAAAGACCCATTGTCCGCAGAAACCCGCGAAGCAGCGAAAAATCCGCGATATATATTTAAATATGCTTACATATAAAATCCGCAATGGAGTGAAGCCGCGAAAGGCGAAGCGCGATATAGCGAGGGATCACTGTGTGTATATATTATATATATATATATATATATATATATATATATATATATATATATATATTGTGGTGGATTGCTGGCATTTTACTCTGGCCCTCACCCCCAGGCCGCCAGGAGGAGCTTTCCCGGAAGCATGATTGTGCCCCGAGTTCCAGCAGGGCCTCATGGACTATGTAGTGTTTATACACAGCCCTGCTGGATACCTTGGGAGCCACCGGGAGTCGCTGTAGGGGGGCTAGCGGGCTCTTATGTGCCCTATAACCCGGGAGTGCATCATCATCACGTGACAGGAAGGAACGACGTGCTGCCGGGATGAAGAAAGGACTGTTTACCCTGACCCGGAGGGAATAAGGACTTGTGGGTTTGGCCAGGAACCACTTCCGGGTCAGGGGATATAAAAGGACGGTGGGAAAGCCCAGACACTGAGCTGAGCTGGGAGGTAGGAGGGCGAAGTGTGTGGGCGAGGAGGATTGGTTGGAGAGAGAGAGAGAGAGAATTGTGTAGTATATGAGTAGTGTGGTGTGGAGAGTGCTTTGTGCACGTGACAACAAAATAAATAGTTATACTTTTACCTGGTGTTTAGAGTGGTACCTGAGGGTTCAAGAGGTGGACAAAGCCTCAATCTGTTACAATATATATTATATATATATTGTGGAGGATTGCCGGCTTCTTACTCCGGCCCTCACCCCCAGGAGAAGCTCTCCGGACAGCATGGACGTGTCCCGAGGTCCAGCAGGGCCTCATGGACTATGTAGTTTCTACACACAGCCCTGCTGGATACCTTGGGGGCCACCAGGCGTCGCTGTAGGGGGGCTCGTGGGCTCGTATGTGCCCTATACCCCGGGGGTACGTCATCATCACGTGACAGGAAGAAACGACGTGCTCCCGGGTTGAGGAAAAGGAGTGTTTACCCTGACCCGGAAGGAATAAGGAACTGTGGACTGTTGGACAGGAACACCTCCGGGTCAGGGTGTATAAAAGGATTGTGGGTAAGCCCAGACATTGAGCTGAGCTGGGAGGTAGGAGGGCGAAGTGTCTGGGCGAGGAGGATTGGTATTTGTAAAAGAGTTTATTGAGTATATGAGAAGTGTGGTGTGGAGAGTGCTTTGTGCATGTTATTATTATAATAAAGAGTCTTGGACTTTTACCTGGTGTCTAGAGTGGTGTATATATACACACTGCAAAAGTATTAGACATTCCAGTTTCCATCCAAATGATAAAGGACAGACAGAAAACTTAAAATATGATATTTGGTAGCATTGCTTCAAAAAGGTAGTCATTCTTAAATATGTGCAATTTACCTCTCAATCCACATTTGGGGCACAACATTTGGGATTCATTTTTATAAGTAGTTACAACTTCTACGCTTTTATTTAGTTACTGTATTTATAAGCTACTGTTTGCAGTAAAGTATTTGTTTAAACATAATTGTGTATGGTTTCTCAAAAAAAGTATTTTTTTTAATTAAAACATTTAAACCAAAAATCAACTGCAACAGTATCTTGTTCAGACACACCCAGCCTTCTAATTAATGTGCAGTTTGCACATTCTCCCCATTTCTCCGCACTTTGTTTTATACCCACATCTCAAAGACATTTTTGTCAGGCAACTTGTGGCTAGATTGATGTGAGAGCATGGATGTATGCAGGGATGTGCACAAAGATGGACTGCTGCCCTGCCCAACACTAATTCTTCATGTTACTACAACATGTTTTACCACAGAGGACTGGACTCTAAACTGAATTAAGTGGGTTTGATCAAGGATGGGTGGTTAGCATGGCCAAAAACACAACATAAATAAGATAATTTATCCTTTAGCTAAATTAGATTTTTATTATGAGTAAAAACAAAAATTACAGACAGATAGGAACGAGATAGAACACCAAATTAACTAAACATCAAGATCCTTAATGATGCTTTATTAAAAAGGTTTTGAATGATTTCACTGTAGCCTTCTCCACCACAATAGCTCATTAAATGAGCGATAAAGAGATGTTTGTCATAGTGAATAGTGGGTTATACTGAATACCATAAACGTAATAAGTTCAATCACCTTTATTGCTTCACTGTCTGACACAAGTTACTTAATGTGTGAGAAGTTAATAGTAGAAATAAACAATTGTTATTTCATGAATTTATTTACCATAAACTGTTTGGTAGATAATATAAGTGCAAAAGAAATTCTGAAGGTCAGATTTTAACACATTCAAAGAGAGTGAAATCCTATAAAACACCCCTACAGATCAAGGATGATCTTTATAGTTTGCACATTAAATAAATGCAGTATGTTAAAATTAAACTTGCAATTGATCCAAATGTGATATGAATGTGTACAGATATCTACCATGAATGTGCTCTGTACATGCAAAATTAGTACAAACAAGTCTGTGCAGATGTCAGACTACACAACTATTTCTGACTAGTTAAGATTGCACTTCAAAACAGGTTGTCTACCTGAAGCTAAGTGGGTTTGGACCTGGCCAGTACTTAGATGGGAGAACAACCTGGAGAGCTTATGTTGAGGCTGGAAGAGGTGTTACTGAGGCCAGCAGGGAGCGCTTACTCTGTGGTCAGAATATATATCCCAATACCCAGTGCAATAACAGGAACACTGTGATGAAAGAAATGAAAAGAAAAAAAAATGGTGCCATCCTTTGGATGAGATGTAAAAACTGACTCTCTGTGGTCTCAAAATATCAATGGGCATCTTTCAAAGGAAGAGTATTTCTATTGATTTCTATTCTGACCCCCTAATGATCCTGTGTTTCCAAGTGTCTCAGTGTTTATGTCTCTCATATCTTTACCACCTAATAGGTAATGTATGGTGAGCATACAGTCACAAAAATTTAATCCAGGTGGATACTACACATTTGTGGTGTTTAACACTAGAATTACCAGAGCCTACGAAAAAACTCGTATATCCGGCCCACCTTAAATCGCTTCTTAAATCCGTTCACACCTCTCCGCCAGCATCCTTTGTCCTCTAAATGTGCTGATAAAAGACAAGCTGCCAGCAGCCGGCTATTCCATCCCCCCACCGACTTAGAACGTGAGCGAAGTTTTCCCAGCTCACGCCTTGATTGATTATGTGGGAGTGAAGTGGAGTTCTACAGTGGAAATAACAGATCATTATTCTAAAGTAATCTGTGTAAACACATTGTTAAAACAGAAACTTTTTCATATTTTAGTAATAAATGTTACAAAATGTAGTAGGCATAAACTATAGAATATATATCTGTGGCGTAGCGCGCTAAGGTTTGCTTCTTAGCGCAGAGCAGCTTTTCCTTGCCTCACAGACCTGAGTTCGATTCCCCGCTGGGGATGAAGTGTTGCTTTTTTTTTTTCTTTTCTTTTAAACCTCAAAACGGACATAAAATTTATACATTGGTATGCACTGTCAGTTACTGAGATCGTTATATTTTCATGTGGGATGCTCCTTTTCAAATATTTTTTTAACAATTGAGACTGCAATTAACAGGAACAACTGTCCTTATAACTTATTTTTAAGATCCATAACACACAGACAGACAGAGCACTGCGTAATAGAGAGACAGACAGGCAGAGAAGTCACTAGATATAGAAATAAACAGGGAAACCACGTGTACTGAAAGACAAAAAGAACAACATGTGCGTTGTCCCAGCTGCACTGAATAAGCGCAGGCGTTCTAACATCACCCCTCCCCCGATCTTACTTAGAGAGTCAGGGACAACGCACATGTTGTTCTTTTTTTCTTTCAGTACACGTGGCTTCCCTGTTTATTTCTATATCTAGTGACTTTTCTGTCTCTCTATTACGCAGTGCTCTGTCTGTCTGTGTGTTATGGATCTTAAAAATAAGTTATAAGGACAGTTGTTCCTGTTAATTGCAGTCTCAATTGTTAAAAAAATATTTGAAAAGGAGCATCCCACATGAAAATATATGCTGGATACCGTGGAGGCCACCAGAGGACTCAGCAGGGAAGCTCAAAGACTTGTATTTTCCCTATAACCCGGAAGTACGTCCTAGTCACAGCGACAGAGGAAATGACGTACTTCCGGGTTGAAGAAAAGAGTTTTACCCAACCCGGAAGGGTTATGAAGTCACATGGACTAAGGGACAGAAACACGTCCGGGTCAAGGACTACAAACGGATTCTGGGAAAATCCCAGCGAACTGAGCCGAGTTGGGAGGAAGGGTGACTGAGCTGCTGGGAGGTGTGGAGGAATTATTGATTGTGATTTATTGAGGATTGTATTGTTTATTAGTATAGTGGTGGTGGAGGTGCTTGTGCACATTATTATTGTAATAAATCCATTATTTTGACTTTTATCTGGTGTCTGGCATCTGATCTGAGGGTTCAATTCTGGGAAAATCCCAGCGAACTGAGCCGAGTTGGGAGGAAGGGTGACTGAGCTGCTGGGAGGTGTGGAGGAATTATTGATTGTGATTTATTGAGGATTGTATTGTTTATTAGTATAGTGGTGGTGGAGGTGCTTGTGCACATTATTATTGTAATAAATCCATTATTTTGACTTTTATCTGGTGTCTGCCATCTGATCTGAGGGTTCAAGGGGACGACAGCACCCCTTGTCACAATTCATAATGGCTAACACGGTGCAACACCCTAGTACTACTACATGTCATCATATACACTGTCAGTTTTAAAAACTGATATAATAATGTCTTTCCAGTCATAACTGCAAATAAGGATTTTATACTTTTCCTGATTGCAAAGGACTTAAAATCACTTAATGGCCCTAATTACAAATCAGCTGTGTCTTTAACTGTAAAAAGGCAGATGATAATTAACCCATAACAGTGCTTACTGTTACAGCATCATTCCTGGAATCCTGGCCTATTAGATCCCTTTCATATCATTCAGATTTGCAGCTTTCCTTCGTCAAAAATGCTTGTATATAATAATTATCTACTCCACCAATCATGTCCAAAAGCATACTGCAGGAGCCTCACATCATGCCAATTGGATTTTAATGACTAGCTTGCATGACGGAAGATCTGCTTGGTAATTGCTTCCATTGCAGACATCAAGTAGTTTCAGTAAATCTCTTTGTGTAGCAAGAGAATTGCCTCTAGTAAGGAACAGGCAGAGAGCACCATATAAATTTATCATAAAGACACCTGGCCGATCATTAGAAGGACTTAGAAAGATAAACAGATATACAGAACTGCTTTTTCAGAAGAAAGAAAAACTATGATTATAAAATACCAGTAACGGCGCACTGCACGAATACACTTGACTTGAGCATTCATAGTATTCATCCTCTTTCTGTGTACGTTTAGCATTCGTTTGCTCAGAGGTTGAAGTACTTGCTGCTTCCTGAGCAGCTCTTCTTTACTCCACCCTAGCGGCCTGCTGCTTCTCTTTTGTCTGCATCTTTTTGCGTTAAAACTGATTAAGTTAGTTTTTGTGTTGCAATTACTTAATACGTTTTCTTTAACCTTTCACTTAATCTGGCACTTAAGTTTTCAATCTGCCTCAAGAATTATTAGCGAAGGTGGTATGGAATGAGAATGGCGCCCGTACGCATGCGCCGCACGGCCGCCCTGCTGCGCGCTGCCGAGAGTTGATTCTACAATAAAATAAAATAAAAAGAGTAATAAAATCATCACCCTGAAAGCGGATAGTAGATGTCACGTAGTATATGTGTACCCAATTTCAAGTCAATAGGTGACACGGTTTGCGAGCTACAGGTGATTTAAAATCCTGGACAGACAAACAGCCATGGTAGCGTATTACAGAAGATGAAGGAATCAACTATTACATGTAGTTTTTATGTACCTGCTTCAATTTCCTGTAACTTCCTTTAATAAATGTTTATTTCAATCTTGAATTTATCATAGCACAAAGAATCCATAAAAGGCTGTTGGTTATAAAAAAGAAAATGGCCACTCAAGACATCAACTCGCTTGAAAAAGCAACAAATTAGGCTGAAATAAAAATGTCAGTTTCCAAAAAAAAAGAGGTTGTCCCTTTCAACCACAGAAAACCTGTAGGCAATGCAGCTTTGGCTGGCAAACTGTTCACTGCTGTGTAAAAGGTAAAATCAAGAATAAATATTAACAAACTAAAAAAATATAACCACGGACACAGGCCTTAAGCAGCAGCGGTCTGACTAAAAATATACAACTATATTATCAGCACAATACAAGGCCTATTTACATGGGTACTGTAATAAGAATTTGGATGAATACCTACTGGTAATTGTCACCAGAAGGAGTTCTCCAACAAAGCGGACAGACCCCTGAGAACTACGTGTAAATGAAAGAAAGAAAGAAAGAAAGAAAGAAAGAAAGAAAGAAAGAAAGAAAGAAAGAAAGAAAGAAAGAAAGAAAGAAAGAAAGAAAGAAAGAAAGAAAGAAAGAAAGAAAGAAAGAAAGAAAGAAAGAAAGAAAGAAAGAAAGAAAGAAAGAAAGAAAGAAAGAAAGAAAGAAAGAAAGAAAGAAAGAAAGAAAGAAAGAAAGAAAGAAAGAAAGAAAGAAAGAAAGAAAGAAAGAAAGAAAGGAGACCATGCCAGAGCTTGGTTCATACAGCAATTTCAGCTTTTTTCAGTATTAACCGGCTTTATTTTTGATAGGGTCAGATGAAGACAAGGTTAGGGATTGCACAAAAATGGCCGATGGTAATAAAACACGTGAGGAAGCACAATAAAATGAACAGTGAACCGTTTGTCACCTGACATGACTTGCTCAAATTATTCAGACTATAACTGGAAAGGACTGCCTTTGACATTATATAAAAAATGATTACTACCTAAATGTAAAAGAAAAAAAAAATTCCAGTAAAAGAAAGAAATGGATGCAAAAAAAAAAAAAAAAAAATCATCTGCTCTAAGCTGGCTGAGGCTACGTAGGATAAGCAACGTCCTATGAGGTCATAAAAAACTACCCTGTTGGTTACAGCTCCATGCAACATTGCACTCAATTCAATGTCATCTTTGCAGCAAGATCACCCCAACTCCTCTCTGTTCCATGTGATGTTTCAAAATGGTTAAAGGATAACCTGTTCTCATATGTGATGGGACTATGGCTGTAAGATGGAATAGGTGACCTTGCTGAACAACACCTTGAGAAGGAGACAATTATATGTCATAGTAGCATTACAACCTTCTGATACTGCAGTTGGTTTATCAAAAGAAAACAGTCATTTTACACTACATGGTCAAATGTATGTGGGCACTGCAGGACAAATGGGCACTGGCTATTTTTCCAGGCTTTAAGTGGCACACAATGCTCGTTAAGTAAGTTGATTTAACACGGATACAGAAAACCAGATTTATCAACCCCTTGCATTTCAGAGTGAATGGATGAACTGTAGCTCTAGCAACACTGTTCAGCACTTTACTTCATGTGATAAATGTATAAATCAGAGATAAGCACACACCTCTGCAGGGACTCCTTCAGGCAAAACAGTTCCCAAACAGACATTAATTTTAGGCTTGTAACCACAAACTAAATTCTGGTTGGATAGGATAGACAAAATAAAGCATCTATAAGTGGGCATTGGATTTAGAAGTGGAATGGAGTTTCATGCAATCATCAGTGGTTACAGCTTCCTTCAGAACTCACTGCTTTCATATCTTCTACCTCTTTGGGAGCAAGCTGAAAGCTGATGAATCATTATCTCTTTGGGGTAGCTGCAAGCTGTGAACCACAGCAAGAAGTTCACAAAACTTTTTTTGGCTTGGAAGCTACTCTCCACAGAGCCTTGGAGCAGGATATTCAGAACTAGCTCTTAGATCAACTCTGCCAAACCAGGATCTGTGCCACTGACAGAGGCCTGTCTGAGAAGGCTGGTTCTGGTACATGAGTGCTGGTGTTGAAGATTCCTTCTTGAAGAAGTAATGTTGCTTCTCAAGCACCAAGAGTGCACTCCAACAAAAGAAGAATTATCACTTGAACCCAGAGCAATACAAACTCAGCTCCACACAGCATCAGACATCATTCTTGAAGGCTTGGTATCATAAAACAGTTTCTGTACCAGGATAAATACAGTCAAAGTATGTGAACCCTTTGGAATTATCTGGTTTACTGCATGAATTGGTCATAAAAAGTGATCTGATCTTCATCTAAGTCACAGGTACTGATATACACAATGAGCTTAAGCCAATGACACACAAAAAATTCTACTCTTTCATGCCTTTATTTTATAAACACATTCAACGTTCACAGTGGTAGTGGAAAAAGTAAGTGAACCTTGGGATTTAATAACTGGCTGACCGGTTGACAGCAATGACCTCAACCAGGTGCTTCCTTCCTGTAACTGCAGAACAGACCTGCACATCATGCGGGGGGGAATTTTAGCCCATTCTTCTCTGCAGAACTGCCTTAACTCTTCCATATTCTTTGGTTGTCTTCTGTGTATGGCTCTCTTCAAGTCATTCCAAAGCATCTCAATAGGATTGAGATATGGGCTCTGACTGGGCCACTCCAAAAGGCGGAGTTTGTTCTTCTGAAACCACTGTGCTGTGGATTTGCTGCAATGTTTGGGGTTATTGTCCTGTTGCATCACCCAGCCTCTTCTGAGCTTAAGTTGACAGACAGACACCCTCACATTATCCTGGAGAATTTTTTTGATAAACTTGTGAATTAATTTTCCCCTCAATGACGGCAAGCTGTCCAGGCCCTGATGCAGCAAATCAGCATAAACATCCCCGCTTAGAAATGTGAAATGAAGTTGGAAGGGAAATGTTTTCTAGTATTAGATTGGCTAAAATTGATTATTCCTAGACTTTACCTGATATGTTTGGTGAAGCAAAGTGTAAAATGCCCTTACTGACAAGGGCAACCTGAGTGTGCTGCCTTCAGGCAATTTGTGCGTTTTTCCAGACACAACATTACAAGTTTTAAAAGGGTAATTAATGGCTTTTCTGGGGGGCTTATTTCAATCCTGGTACAGCACTGCTCTCGGTGCCATATAAGGTCCTTGCTAAGGTTATCCTCAATAGGATCCATGATCACTTGCTCACCTACCAGCGTCCAGAGCAGTCCGGTTTTACACCTAAGTCGTCTACCATTAACAGCATTCTGGCACTAAAGATTCTCATGGAGTGCAAACACAAATAAATAAATATCGGTAGAGTTACTGTGCAGCTTTTGTTGATTTTTGCATAGCTTTCAAATCAGTTGATCGAGATGCCCTGTGGGAATCCCGAGACTTCATGAAATCCCCCTGAAATTGCTGGATATCATGGCTGGCCTGTACATGGGTACTGTGAGTGCTGTAAAAAGTGGAGGCAGAACCATTCAATTTTTCCCAGTTGATTCTGGAGTTCATCAGGGGTGTGTTTTTGCTCCTGCTCTGTTTAATGCTTACACAGACTGGGTTATAGGAAGGGTCGCGAGGTTCAGCGGCTGTGAGGCATCTGCTGGTGAATAGAGATTCACTGATCTTGACTTTGCAGACGATGCTGTGATCTTCGCGGAGTCAATGGAGGCTCTGATTGGGGCTCTCGAGAGACTAAATGAGGAATCTGGTCTTGCGAGTGTCCTGATAAAAACCAAGAACCAGGCCTTTAATGACCTCTAGGGCTTAGCCATCAGCAGCGTGTCAATTTGTGTAGAGAGTGTTGACCTTGTTAAGAGGTTTACTTATCTTGGCCGCAGCATTCATGTCTCTGGTGACTCTTCCTATAAAGTCAGAAGGACTCATTGATAAGGACATTGTTGAGGACCTGAGTGGCTAGACCAGGCCAAGTGGATGCCCACGTAACACCTGGCTGCTGCAGATATATAGTAATTTCTGGGGTGCGGGACTGGACCGGGTGTCTGCCTAGGGGTTGTCAACCAGGATCCCAAGCTGTTTCGTCGTGTGGTGGGTGCAGCAACACGCTGTACCAGTGAATGCTCCCCAACCTGACCATTACTTCAACTCTGCCTACTCTTCAAACTGCACAATAATCTTGAGTTCCCTGAAACAAACAACATCCGTTTATTTTTTTAGTTTGAAGGACGACTGATCATCAGCAGTGTGGACTGTGCCAATCATGCATTTCTGATGGTCATCCTTCATTATGAATCTGAATTTCCCTTTCAGTAATTTAGGCACTGCAGCACTAACTTTGCAGTTTTTTCACCCCCCTTTGCTGTTAATTTAGACAGTTTCACAGAAGTCACCTAACTGAAAGTAACTTTAATAATAATAATAAATTACATTTATATAGCGCTTTTCTCAGTACTCAAAGCGCTATCCACACAGGGAGGAACCGGGAACTGTACCCACAGTCTCCTTACTGCATAGCAGCAGCACTACCACTGCGCCACCTTTTAATTCTGTAAAGTTGTTTTTAAGTTGTTAGGAGACCCGGGTTCACTTCCCGGGTCCTCCCTGCATGGAGTTTGCATGTTCTCCCCGTGTCTGCGTGGGTTCCCTCCGGGGACTCCGGTATCCTCTCACAGTCCAAAGACATGCAGGTTAGGTGCACTGGTGATTCTAAATTGTCCCTAGTGCGTGTGTGTGTGTGTGTGTGTGTTTGTGTGTGTGTGTGTGTGCAACCTGGGGTGGGCTGGCGCCCTGCCCGGGGTTTGTTGCCCTGTGTTGGCTGGGACTGGCTCCAGCAGACCCCTGTGACCCTGTAGTTAGGATATAGTGGGTTGGATAATGGATGGATGGATGTTTTTGTTCATAAGTTAACAAAGTTTCTTTGCTTGATTTATACAAACTGTACATCATTCAGGGTTTGTTTCTATGACTTTGCAAGCCTATTCTATGCATATCATTATTTGGTAGAACATACAGGGCGAGCTGGTCTTTTCACAAATGAAAATTACTAAAAGCAAGTATAGAACAGAACTAACAGATACAAACCTTTGCAATCAATTATTGCAACAACTGGCATCGTAGTTAATAACAACAGTATTTGCAGAAGAAAGTAGCTTCATGTTCATGACTAGAACAATGGCATAGTGAAACCACCTCTTTAAAATTACTCTAGTAAATTTTACCAGGCTCACAGTCTCACCTAGATTTGGTATATGGTCCACTATATTAGTCATTATTGACAATTTGGCCCACTTCTGTACTATGAGTTTACAGAGAATGGTGCTTTAAACAAAACCAAGTGAGTGACAGTTTTGTGGGTGAAAACACCTTGAGGTCAGAGAAGAATGGTCAGGCTCATTCAATCTAACAAAAAGGTTGCAAGTACTAAAATAATCGTTTGAAACACTGGTATGTGCCGAAGGTCATCTATGAATGCACAATATGTCTGACCTTGTGCTGAAGACCATGCCATGGTACACTATTAGCCAAGGACAAGAAGATGAAGCTACAAGGGAAATCATGAAAGGAATGGAACTGACAGCCTTGTTTCCCCCTCATTCTCCAATCAATCAACTATATGACACCAATTTTTTTTTTTACCCCACTCATAGAAAGACTGTAAGGAGAACAAGCTACCCTGGGCAGCACTGTGATCTTAAAGCAAATGTTATTTTATAATACAGTATTGTGTATATAGGGCACATAGGCTGAACATACCCTGTTTTCAGTGGTCAGGAAATAATGTGTCAAGAGTAAAAGCATATCAGAAAAGAAAGGCAGGTCACCACAGCAGATGCCACAGCCAACCAACCACAAACGAGTTTAAAGGGAGCCGATAAATAGTGACATAAGCTAAGAGCAACTGCATTCATGATTCTCTCTGGTACATTAGAAGCAATTGATCCTTTCCTGTCACTATGGCAAGAGTTAAGCATGTTAAGAACAACTGAATTAGTAAACATAAAGCGTAAGTGTTAGCGTAAGAATGACAAACTGTTTTTGCCAAGATTATATGTTAGTCCTAACAGATAATATTTTGTAAACACCATAAAATATGAAAAAAGGCAATACAAAGTCTAAGGCATTTTTTTCTGTCACATTTCAGATATCAAAATTCTTCTGGTTTGATGGAGATGACATTGAGGAAAGACAAAAGACCCAAACAGACAAAACACTACAGAAAAAATGACCCAACATTTTCATTGCATGTCCATCAGTAATAATGTAACTGGATGACGATGAAGCAAGGAAGCAGCAAATCAGTACAGCAGGCATTTCAAATAAGCCAGTGACATTCTTAGAAACACTTTTTACTTTACAAGTTTAAAATGAAAAAGGTTACCATTACCAATGTGTTTGGAATTTTCCAGCTTTGTTCTTTTTCATAAGATATAAATATTTACTTGTGTACATTGGAAAATCCAGAAGAGTGTAGTGAAGAGACAAAATGACCATCAATATATTTACAGTTATCCTCTATTAACCATATAAACCAGAGCGCACATTCAAGATCTCAAGATGCCGGTCTGCTTATGGTTCCAAGGATTAATAAAATAACAGTGGGAGGTCGAGCTTTTAGTTACAGGGCCCCTAAACTGTGGAATGGTCTGCCTGCTACTATAAGGGATGCCCCTTCGGTCTCAGCTTTTAAATCCCAGCTGAAGACTCACTACTTCAGTTTAGCATATCCTGACTAGAGCTGCTGATTAACTGTACATACTGCATCTCTGTTGTTAGTCGTTAGCACTAAAACATAGGTAACATGATAGTTATAATTGGATACTAACCCTCACCTTTTCTGTTTCTCTTCTTGGCACTCAAATGTGGCACTTGGTGCCACGACCCACCTGCCAAGTTGTTTTGCCTGCCTAAGGTAAAGTCATCCCTGATGGAGGATCGCAGGAATCGTGGGAAAGAGGGATCCTTTCATCAGATTGGATGGCCCAGCACTGTTTCACCTGTGGAATGGCCAAATGGGGGAGGCAGCTTGATGGATGAGATCTCCAGGACTCTAAAAATATCCAAATCTTATTATGTGATATCATCTACTGTTAAATTCTGCTCTGTACTTCTAAAATTTTTATTTTTTTTTTTTACTTCTAAAAAAAAAAATTTTATTTTATACTGTATTGATGATTTGATCTGTTCTGTGTATTGTATTGTATTGTATTGACCCCCTTCTTTTGACACCCACTACACACCCAACCTACCTGGAAAGGGGTCTCTCTTTGAACTGCCATTCCCAAGGTTTCTTCCATTTTTTGTACAAGGTTTTATTTGGGAGTTTTTCCTCGTCTTCTTAGAGTGTCAAGGCTGGGGGGCTGTCAAGAGGCAGGGCCTGTTAAAGCCCATTGCGGCACTTCCTGTGTGATTTTGGGCTATACAAAAATAAACTGTAGTGTGTTGTATTGTATTATAGTTGAATTTTACGCAGCTAGGCAAGTGAACATCTCTGCTTCAAAATGGATGAGTAAATTGAAATGAAAAAGTCACAATGAATATTTAAAAAGCAAAAAACATATTAAAGCAGGGAAAAGTTAAGTCCCCTACATAATGTCAAACAATACAACTAGCATAAACTACAGATGGTTTAAAACAATGTAGAACTGGAAGAAAAAATAAACTGTAAAACTGAGTACTGCAGTTTTTCTCACAGTCACACATCCTCGTTGTTTTTTTTTGTTTTTTTTTTTACCTTTTCCTCCCCACTTAGTGTATAACAAAATCCATGGTTATATAAATTTCCTTAGATGGTACCCCATTAACATTAGTACTCTTGGAGGGATTGATACTAAATGCCATTTCTATGTTTAATTTGAGTGCTTGGGTTTAGGTTTGCTTTTATTACGTTACAGGAAAGGAAGAGACCAATATAAAAAAAATTGATTTACCAAGCATTGTTAATAGGAAAAAAAAATAATCTGGTACACTACCAAATAGATGTCTCTTTTCTCTAGGTTTTCTTCGTTCTGTCAAGCAAAGACGGTTACAACAATTGGGTGTACAAGAAACCTCTGCTGAAATCACTAATCTATCAAATCTATACAAATACACAGATCTATATATCTCTATATCTATAGTATATTTACATAGAATGCTTATGTCTGATGGTTTGTCACAGGATTACCCTTAAACGAATGGGGTTAGAATCTTGATCTTTATCTTAATTGAAAGCTTATGACCCCGATATATTCTGGCAATTTCAAAATGTTTACATAGCAGCAACCTGCTGGGCAGAAATATTTATTGCAATTGATGCATGGTCCCTGCAAGCCCGTCTATTGATAATTTCCCAGGACACTCCACATATATGGTTGGAATTCATAATCATGTATTTATTCTCATGTTTGTAAACAATGAGTGGAAATTTTATGATTGTTTCTATCTACCCTCGGAAGCACTGTATTTTAGGACCGTATGTCCATGTGTTTCACTAGTTAATAAACATATGGAAGTCTCAAAAAAATAAGAACGCATAGCAGAAACAAAGTCATGTGACAAAGCCTCCAAGAAACACGTCCTTGTCACATTTAATGATAAATTTTTCCATGCCCCCAGATCCCCCACTACATTAGATATATTAAATATTAAACCAAAATAAATAAACATTTTGGATTTGGCTTTACTTTTTCATGCAACTGCAATTTTTGCTTACGTCTGTGTTTGCTTATCAAGGAGGGGTCATAAAAAGGTTGCAGGGCACAACACCCTTATCTCTTACTACCACTAATGCAAGTGATCCTATATATGCCATTGATTTTCATTGGTTTTGTTCAGGGCAGCAAGGTAGTGCAATGGTTAGTACTACTGCCTCAGAGTCCTGGGTTTAGATCCTATGCTGCAGCAGTTCATGTATTGCAAAGACGTACAGTACCTCTTAAGTTCACTGGTATGTGACTGTCCCCTGCAATAGACTGGTGTTCCATCTGTTATTTCTCCCTATTTTGTGTCTAGTGTTGCCATCCTGTACTGGATAAGAAAATGGATGAATGTGGTTTGTCAATTCTACTCAACAGCAGCAATGGGACAAATAAGATGACAAAATGGGAACACCACCACCCTCAAATCAGTAATCCGCACATGCTTGTCTAAGATTAAAAAACGAGCCATGTAAAAAATTATTTAACTGCCAAAAAAACCAAATACTTATTTTAACAGAAAGGTAAAATGTGAAATACAGTTGCAGTCTTTCATTGCACCACAATCCTGTCTATAGCCATTTTAATCATATTTGCATGATGAATATTTTAATTAAAGTGCAAATGTGTGCAGCTTAGAAGGGTCATCTGTTTCATTAGCATAAAAATGACTTATAAAAACCCCATGTCAGGCTCCCGAGGTAACAGCAAACTATTTAGCAATGCTACAAGCAAAACTTAATTGGCATTATCATTCTAATGACAGTCAGAAAGGTAAGGAACAAGCAGGCTGCAATCATGAGCTTTTCTGCCAGATACTTAAGGATGTCTGTGACAGGAACAGTTTAATCTATTTGAAAAGAAGGAACACTGATTCCCCTATGAAAACACACACATAAATATCCTAATTCAAAAGCTGACTACAATCAGTCAAGAAACCATATCAACATTGCAAAACCATCACAAGATGTGCCAGAGGTGGAAAGCAGCCATGGAAATGTCTCCCACATGTACAACAGATTAAGTTACATTTTCTAAGGGTGCATTTAAACAGCAGATCCTCTGCAATTGTTTCCAAAAATCAATGTCGGCAGCAGATTTAAAACAATAGGAGAAAAATATCAAGACTGCAATATTTGTTTTTAATAAAAATGGCACATGCGGCTTATGTTAATCAAGGAAGTAATACACTCAAGGACTGCAGTGAAAAAAAGGGAAACAAACAGTGTTAAAGATGTAAACCCCGAAACATATAAAGTTTCACTGCAATCTGAAAACAACTCAAGCATGCAACAGAAGTCACTCCAACCTTTAGAACAGCACAATTAGCTGAATGAGCAAAAATGCCAAATTAAGTAGTCAAATGTGCAATTCTGTTCTTTTGTGATGGTTAAGAATCAGAATCACTCTATTGCTAGCGTGTGAAACATACCAGAATTGACTTTGGTTAGGTGCAAAACATGATAACCAACTTAAGACAACACAATTTCAACCCACCATTACCCTGACATTGTACAAACCACTATACAAGTACAACAATTTCTTGAACAAAACATTTACAAACTTCAATATTTAACTCAAATAAATAGAAAAACAATATAAAAAATATAAGATACGAAATAGCGCAATTTGAGCAAGTATGAAGTATTTATGATTAGACAAACAGCACAGTTACCAGATATATGTTGCAAAAACAGTTGGAGTAACCTATGTAAGATTAGGATGACACTTTAAAAACAACTCCTCTTTCTCTGTAAGGAAGGAGTCATAATTCATACAGAACTACATTGTGGGGAGTGGATTTAATCCTTAGGATATTGTATTTGTAAGTTTGTATTGAGAAGCTAGTAGTAATTCGGAGTAACTGCAACACTTTTATGAAAGCAAAAGCAAATTGACAAAGGAAAAGAGAAGGCATCATACCAGGGTAAATTGAATTGGGATGCAAAGAAATATTATTTAAATAAGTTGCACCTAATATACAATGAAGACCCGTATTACTTGCCAGCTAAGAAATGTATAAAGCACCCCAATTTCTTTCATTCATTGTGTTTTCAAATTACTTCAGCTTTTTTTAGTCTGTCGCCTCCAGACTCACAGGTATGAGGAAAACCCCACATGTGTACAGTATATACACATGCATACACACTGCTAGACGCATATTGATCTGTAGTTAGGCACAGTGACAAGCTTTTTGGACAGCACCCCCACCTCCCATTTTTAGCCTTTTAGACAAGAAAAAAAAACCTATTTTTTAGGCCATTTTGGACCATATTTTATGCAAGAAAATACAACCTTATGATAAAAGAGTAAACCAATAGCTGTCTTCAGCAAAAGGGATATGAAGGACTTGAAGTGGTGCACAATACATTGATCAGCCTCTGGGATTCACCCCCTAATAGTATACAAGGGGTCAAAGTTACTCCTTTTCATGAAGCTTCAAAAAAAAAAAAAAAAAAAAAATAGGGTTTGGTATTATAGGCAAGTGTAGTGTTATGCTATTTCAAAGTTGCTGACACTGAAGATAATTTTTATATTTGATTCTTTACTGGTGGCCTCTAATAGTCACTTCCACACAGTTATATATGACTAATTAAAAAAAAAAATTGGTATCATTTAAGAATATTTCAAGGTTAGTGATTATGAATACAATGCATTTTTCATCATATATTATGGACTTCTGTCAAAGAGGGAAAAATGACATTTCTGTTACAAATGAGAATATTTAGAATTTAAATATTTACACTGGAGAATACATCTTAATATTTCAAATATTTAATGCAAATATGCTTGTTTAATATGTACAGTGATCCCTCACTATATCGCGCTTCGCGGCTTCACTCTATCGCGGATTTTATATGTAAGCATATTTAAATATATATCGCGGATTTTTTGCTGGTTCGCGGATTTTTGCGGACAATGGGTCTTTTAATTTCTGGTACATGCTTCCTCAGTTGGTTTGCCCAGTTGATTTCATACAAGGGACGCTATTGGCAGATGGCTCAGAAGCTACCCAGCTTACTTTTCTCTCTCTCTCTCTCTTGCGCTGACTTTTTCTGATCCTGACGTAGGGGGCTGAGCAGGGGGGCTGTTCACACACCCAGACGATACGGACGCTCGTCTAAAAATGCTGAAAGATTATCTTCACGTTGGCTACCTTCTGTGCAGCTGCTTCGTGAAGCGACATGCTGCACAGTGCTTCGCATACTTAAAAGCACGAAGGGCACGTATTGATTTTTTTATCTGTCTCTCTGCTCCTGACGGAGGGGGTGTGAGCTGCCACCTTCAACAGCTTTGTGGTGCTTCGCATACTTAAAAGCCAAACAGCCCTATTGATTTGTTTGCTCCTTTGAAGAGGAAGATATGTTTGCATTCTTTTAATTGAGAGACAGAACTGTCATCTCTGTCTTGTCATGGAGCACAGTTTAAACTTTTGAAAAAGAGACAAATGTTTGTTTGCAGTGTTTGAATAACGTTCCTGTCTCTCTACAACCTCCTGTGTTTCTGCGCAAATCTGTGACCCAAGCATGACAATATAAAAATAACCATATAAACATATGGTTTCTATTTCGCGGATTTTCTTTTTTCGTGGGTGGCTCTGGAACGCAACCCCCGCGATGGAGGAGGGATTACTGTACTTTACTTCTACCTCAAAAAGTAAATCATTCCATTTCTTATGAACACCATGATTTAAGGCAGCTCACGCCAATTCAGACTTTTTCATATCTACTTTCAATTCAGTTTTTTCTTTTCAAAAGACTTCAGTAATTAAAAGGACTGCTGATCAAGATGCAACAGTTTAATTGAAAAGCACAAATCAAAAGTGAAGTTGATTAACTTTAGGACTTACACTTCTCCTCTTCTTCTTTTGGCTACTCCCGTTATGGGTTGCCACAATGGATCATCTTCCATATCTATCTGTCCTCTGCATCTTGTTCTGTTACACCCATCACCCGCATGTCCTCTCTCACCACATCCATAAACCTTCTCTTAAGCCTTCCTCTTTTTCTCTTGCCTGGCAGCTCTATCCTTAGCATCCTTCTCCCAATATACCCAGCATCTCTCCTCTGCACATGTCCAAACCAACGCAATTTGGCCACTCTGACTTTGTCTCCCAACCGTTCAACTTGAGCTGACCCTCTAATGTACTAATTTCTAATCCTGTCCATCCTCGTCACACCCAATGCAAATCTTAGCATCTTTAACTCTGCCACCTCCAGCTCTGTCTCCTACTTTGTGGTCAGTGCCACCGTCTCCATCCCATATAATATAGTTAGTCTCACTACTGTTCCGTAGACCTTCCCTTTCACTCTTGCTGATATCCATCTGTCACAAATCACTCCTGACGCTCTTCTCCACCCATTCCACCCTGCCTGCACTCTCTTTTTCACTTCTCTTCCACAATCCCCATTACTCTGTACTGTTGATCCCATATATTTAATCTCATTCATTCATAAACCTCTCAAAGTACTCTTTCCATCTGCTCACTTGTGAGTACGTTTCCATCTTTATCCTTTATTACCCTAACCTGCTGCTCATCTTTCCCAGCTCGGTCCCTCTGTCTAGCCAATCGGTACAGGTCCTTTTCTCCCTCCTTAGTGTCCACCCTCTCATACAACTCATCATATGCCTTTTCTTTAGCCTTCGCCACCTCTCTCTTCACCTTGCACCTTATCTACTTTCTGCATCTCTCCGACTATCCCACTTCTTCTTTGCCATCCTCTTCCTCTGTATACTCTCCTGTACTTCCCCATTCCACCATCAGGTTTCCTTTTCCTCCTTCCTCTGTCCAGATGTCACGCCAGGCACCCTTTTTGCTGTCACCCTTACTACATCTGCTGTAGTTTCCAAACTGTCTGCTAATTCTTCACTACCACCCAGTGCCTGTCTCACCTTCTCCCTAAACTCAACCTTGCAGTCTTCCTTTTTTAGCTTCCACCATTTGATCCTTGACTCTGCCCTCACTCTCTTCCTCTTCTTGATCTCCAACGTCATCCTACAGACCACCATCCTATGCTGCTTAACTACACTTTCCCCTGCCACTACTTTGCAGTCTTCAATCTCCTTCAGATTGACTCTTCTGCATAGGATGTAATCTACCTGTGTGCATCTTCCTCCACTCTTGTACGTCAACCTATGTTCCTCCCTCTTCTTAAAATACGTATTTCACCACAGCCATGTCCATTCTTTTGGCAAAATCCACTATCCTCGGACCTTCTTTATTCCTCTCCTTGACACCATACCTACCCATCACCTCCTCATCTCCTCTGTTCCCTTCACCAACATGTCCATTGAAATCTGCTCCAATCATCACTTTCTGTCCCTTGGGTACACTGTTCATCACTTCATCCAACTCACTCCGAAAATCTTCTCTTTCTCATCCATTGCACACCCAACTTGCGGGGCATATGCACTAACAACATTCATCATCACACCTCCAATTTCCAGCTTCATAATCATTACTCTGACACTCTTTTCACCTCCAGAAAACTCTTGACATACTGTTCCTTCAGAATAACCCCTACTCCATTTCTCCTCCTATCCACACCATGATAGAACAATTTGAATCCAGCTCCAATCCACCTGGCCTTACTCCCCTTCCATTCAGTCTCCTGCACACACAATATATCAACCTTCCTTCTCTCCATCATATCTGCTAACTCTCTCCCCTTACAGTTATACTGCCAACATTCAAAGTTCCTACCCTCAGTTCCACTCTCTTTACCTTCCTCCTCTCCTCCTGCCTTTGGACACGTCTCCCCCCTCTTCTTCTTCGGCCAAAAGTAGCCCAATTTTTGCCAGCACCCTGTTGACTAACAGCACTGGGGGCTGTCGTTGTTAACCCGGGGTTTGACTGATCCGGTATGGAAATTTGTAATGTTGTCCAATGATATAAAAATTAATGTGCAAAAATTTTCAAAAAAAAGGTATCTTATTTCAGCCAAGTGTTCATTTAAATTTTGGAACATCGCTAGTTATGATCTCCACCTAAATCATCATGGCAAACACAGTTATGGGTAACAAAAAATGCTCACTAGCTGCAGTCCTGTAAACTGTGGAATAACTGCACAAGTGACTTACTGTAATTGCACAACCACAGATAAAAATACAAGGTAGAATAACAGCCAATTCATTAGAGGAAAAAAACCCCTATACTAGAGGCTTATGAATTTCCAATCAACCATGAAAAGCCTTGGCGTTGTACTTGACAGTAAACTTAATTTAGAGTCAAATATTTCAGCTGCAGTCAAGACTACTTAAACTCAATGACTGTACATCACTAGAGTCTACAGCTACCTCTGCAATACCAAAATCCTTTGTTATGCCTTCAATTTTATTTGGATTGTCAAGCTTCTTTTGAGCGTATGCTAAATGTATTATACACAATAAGGTTTAATTAACCAATTTAAAGACAGCCTCTACAGTATCTTAGCAAGGTAAGAAGAGAGCATGTCCTGTCAAGGGAACTTCTTTAAATTAGAGCATAATTTTCAGGTTATTTTTCATATTTTCAGGTTATGTATCTAATGAACCTGACAATGAAAGCTGCATTGCTGTTGTTGTGTGTGTGTGTGTGTGTGTGTGTGTGTGTGCACGCATCAATATTAGTTTTAGATCGGCCTTGTTCATAATGTGTATGATAATATTTCTCCTCCAAATAACCACCATGCTCCTATAAGCAGAAATCACTCTTCACTTCATTGAAGGAGCTCTGAATGTACTGTCAGAGGAATTTCTCTCAGGCTATTTTAAAAAGGTCAGATGTACAACGGGCATGCAGCTGCTATTTTTAACTTTAGTTCTAGACCAGAGAAAAACACAGTGAGAAATCCCTCTGAAGTCACTAGTAGACCTAATCAAATTATCCGTGAGACTCGAACAAAGATGCATACAAGTTTCCTCCACTAACTTGCTTTCCCAAGGGTGTAAGAATGATCATTTGCCAGATTAGAAGTGTACTTAACAAGTGTATGAATGAAATATTAATTCCTGTATAAGTGAAATGTTGCCCCATTCCCCCCCCCCCCCCCCCTATTCCAAGTCCAGAACACAGCAAATTTCTTGTCATTCCAACTCACATTTTTAATAAATTTCTAAATGTAAACACACGTAACACTGGTGTATTCATAAAGCACTGAAGCTGTGATCATATGTCTCAGTGTACTACAAGAAATAATGGTGGTACGTTATGGGCTTCTCTGCCTATAAAAATAATTCAGACCTTACAAGGATCTGAACATGAACCATTAAAATTAGGGATGCACCGATACCACTTTTTTGGAAAACGAGTATGAGTACGAGTACTTGCATTTCAGTACTCGCCGATACCGAGTACTTGCCGATACCGAGTACTTAATAAAAACATGATTTAAATTTACAGGTAACAGCTTTAGTCATATAATTTAACAAAAAAAAACAGAAACTCCACTGGGAGGTTAGGCTAATTAGCGACACGGGGCTAACACTGCTTGTCCAAATATCCGTGGTGAAACTAAACGCTGAGGAGGCTTGCAGTAGGCTGTGGATATGTTTTTTCACGGAGTCGTGTAGTTTAGGCAGCTCCGTGTCAGTCATGTAGCGGCGGCTTGGGACATCATATCTGGGCTCCAGAACATGGAGGAGACGCAGGAATCCCACATTTTCTACCTCCGTGAGTGGCTGGTCACTCAATGCAATGTACTCGATAATTTGCCTGTGTTATTTTCACAGCACGTGGATTGTCTCTGGACATTTTCTCTCGTCTTGCAAGAGTTTGCTGCAGCGTGGGTTGTGTTGGTTTAGAAGCGTGGGTAAACTCTTTGTACTCGTTGTCGTGTTGGGATTTTAGGTGCTTGATTAAAATTACTTGTGTTAAATGCGCTACCTTTTGAGCCTCCTCTGGACAATTTCGCTGAGCACAATTTGCAGTCCGCCTTTGTTTTGTCGTCTTCATTCACTTTGAAATAGTTCCACACGGCTAGGGTTACCACTTTTAATACAAAAAAATAAGGGACGCATACTGCAGCGGGGGCCACATCCCGTATTACCCAATCAAAAGTAGGAAAGGAGGCATCTTCATAAAATGCGTGTGGGATGATTTGCATGAGACGCTGCTTTAAAAAAAATGATAAAAAAAAATACGGGACAAAACCCGTCCCGTATTGATTCAAAACGGGACGCGCAATTTCATTCTCAAATACGGGACGATTCCGTATTTTAAAGGACGGGTGGCAACCCTACACACGGCTGACATGTCTCGCCTCGCCTTCTCCCCACTCTGAGCTGCAGCCGGGGCCTGGGAGCGGGCACTCGGCGCTTGTGATTAACCCCTTACGCGCCGCTCAAACATAGACATTTCTCAGACCGTGGTATCGGTCCCCGGTATCGGGGGACTTTTAACGAGTACGAGTACTTTAGAAAATGTGGTATCGAGGCGGGATCGGTGCATCCCTAATTATATCACGTTTGCTGAAATGGTAAATATTCATTTAAGGACAGCTTTTGGTGTTTAATCTTGTCCACCTTCTGAAAATCTCATATTTGGGAGGTTGGAATATAGCAGACTAATACTCGCAATTTATGTTTATTTGTTCAACATTACCTTTTTATTTATATTTACCCTGAGTACAGTAATCAATACCTTCAGCTCAGACGGATCCACTTCATTTATATCCTCTATGTGCACCAAAGACAGACGTTTGTATCCTGTTGCAGACGATGCTGTTGACTCACATTTGGTGTTGGTAGTAGCTGGACAGTGGGGATACAGAGGCCATGCTCAGTTCAGATATGCCACTCAAGAGTGGTGAATTCTCACTGTATTGTGAACCGATTTAGACTTTGACAAAACTTAAGCTACCTTTTCCTTTTTTTTCTGACCCCTTGATATCCTGCTAATGTTTTTAATTTACTTGTAACTGATTCCTCTTGGGTTAATTAAATACATATTTCAAATAGATTATAAACAAAAAAAAAAAAAAAAAAATCCAAAAACACTGCTGCCAGAGGAGTACCAACTCAGACATCCATCTCTCACAACAGACGAGGCTAACTCCAATCATCTCGGATATTTCAAACAAAAATCAACAAATTACTGACAGAGAAAATAAATACAATAATGCAGATAACTATACAGGAACAAAAGGTTTTCTATAGCATAAACAAAAACATCCCACAACAACCAGAATCATTTATACAAAGAATAAAGATAAAGATAGAGGGAGAAGAACAGTTTAGTCAATGCATACCTCTAATAAAACAAGTGGCTGCTACATGCCAGACATATCCTAAACTCATGCTTGATTTTTCAAGTCACGGATGCAGTTGACAACTTCATATTTGTCTCTGCCACAAATATGGCAAAATATACTGCACTTCATCACTTAAGAGAAAACTAGACATGAGAAATTTGACCAAGCTTTCTTATCACTATTCTGCCATGTCTCTAGGGATATTAAGGAATATTTTGGAAAAGAGCAAAAAAGCTAAAACAGATCAATTCAATCTAAAGTTGACTTGCTCATTTAAAATGAAGCAAAGCAAAACAGACTAGGATGGAGATAAAATCCTTGTGTTGTGTTGTAAAGCAGAACTGTGTTATTTATTACAAATATTCAATGTAAGGTTTTGTAGTTTAGCAAAAAAAAAAAAAAAAAGTCACAATAATAAAAATAGCTTGCACACAGTTAATATGAAAGGGATCAAAGTACATGGGAGATTATTTCCCAAGTGACTGTGGTGATATTCAGTTATCTAGTATAATTCCTTCAAATCCTCTGTCTGTATTTTTGTGTTTACCGTTCAAGAGTCTAATTTAGACGCCTAGCTCCAGAAAAAGAAGAAACACCTGCCAGGAGCCTCTCAACAGGCTATCACTCGGAACAAGATGCACTTCAACTTTAATGACAAACTGAAAGATTTGCTGCTTGGTGGGTATAACTTGTCAAAACTGGTATCATCCACCAAATGAGCATGAGAAGTGCCATAGCTATTTTTTGATCCTGTTCACAGTCATACATAAAAATCTTAAATATACTGTAGCTGAGAAATTTCTTTTTGAATTCCAACAGGCAAAACTGACTAGGAAACTGACTGGATATCCTGAATTACTGTACTTTGTAAACTACCTTCCTGCATAGCTTTACATTTTATTCTTTTGAAAGTTCCTGGGAAGAAAAAAAAACCCTAATTGTGAAAAGTGCTCAGTTAGCTTAAGACTGAAGCATGATCTCTGTCATTAAGGTTTGACCGGTTTGCATTACTGCAATGAGAGATTCAAAAGCCAGGTTATACATTAAACGCAGAAGCAAAAGTGGTATATAACCGTGCTTGTTCCCATTCCAATAGTAATAGTAACACTGTTTGCTTTCTATGTGCACTCTATGGCTAGTTTATTAGATATATTTATCTACCACCTTTAGAAAAGCCAGATTTCTTCGAGGAATACACAGTTGTACTGTGCTCTTGTCAGAGCTTACCCAATGGATTGATGCTCATTTTATGCTCTTTTAGGTGGCTCGCTATCCTTAAAAAGACTGCTGGCCTTTTCTGTACTAAACAGAATACTGCTTGCAACATTACATGCCTGATGTTCTTATTAGCTCCCCTGCTGTTGGCTCTGAAGCTGCTCATTGGCATGATGGAATGCAAGCTCATACTACAGGTGACTCATTCCTGACTGATACAACTTGTCAGCACCGTTACATAGCCTTCCATTCAAAGTCACTGTACCCAGAGTCCACTTACAACTTCTTACAACTCTTCAAAACAGCAAGATGGTCTTTGTTTCTGCTGCAGCTGTGTAGATGGCAACAAAAGTACATCATTTTCCATTTTAGGTGGTACAACAGGGTTGTCGATTGCTATGCTGTCATGTAGTGAAGCAGAGGTGTTAAAATATTGCACTTTTGTGTGGTAATCTGACAGTTACAAATGAGCAGGTAAACCTCCTTGTCTGGAGCTGTAGAAGTAACAGTCTCTTAGTTGTTTTCCTTCACTGAACTAACACTGTACACATAGTTCCAATTCTGGATCTCTGCTTTGCTGTTGCTCTTCTGCAATTCCCCTACGATTCACCTCATTGTTTTTACCTGCACAGTTTTACCACTGGCCCTGCTCCACACAGATCACCTGGGGTCAGTTGCAGCTCTACCTGCCATACATTTTCCCAGTTCTCCTGTGTCCAAGCAGTCAGGCCAATTGACTTATGAAGATGCAGAAGCATTGGTGGAGCTGCAGAGGTAGCCACCTTCCTTCCTAAACTGATGCTGCAAATGGCATTCCCAATCCAGGATCTTAACCTCAAGACTCTCCAGCAACTTCACAGAAGAGCCAAGCAAGTCCACTGCAGGTCTCCTTGTTAATTTGGACAGTTGATCTTATCCTGTAGCGCTACACAAAGCTTGAAAGTGCTGATCTAATGGAGTCATGGTCATCTTAAGCTTTTTTTTTTATTTTTCTATCTTTAATCCTTACCAGGAAAAGAAAATCCGAACACATTTCTCCAGTTTTGATGTCACTACACTGGTTACCTGTGTCATTCAGAATTGACTTTAAAATTCTGCTTATGGTTTATAAAGCTTTAAATAATCTCGCCCCGTCTTATATATCGGAATGTCCGACACCTTATATTCCAAATCGTAACCTCAGATCCTCAACTGAGTGTCTCCTTAGAATTCCAAGAGCAAAACTTAAAAGAAGTGGTGAGGCGGCCTTCTGCTGTTATGCACCTAAAATCTGGAATAGCCTGCCAGTAGGAATTCGCCAGGCTAATACAGTGGAGCACTTTAAAAAAACTACTGAAAACACATTATTTTAACATGGCCTTCTCATAACTTCATTGTAATTTAATACTGATACTCTGTATATCCAATTCATTATAATAACTATTCATTCAAAAACTGTACTAACCCCTACTCTCTCTTCTGTTTCCTTTCCGGTGTCCTTTTGGTGGTGGCGTGCGCCACCACCATCTACCCAAAGCACCATGATGTTCCAACAATGATGGATGGATTAAAAGCCAGAAGTCTGTATGACCATCAGCATCAAGTGACTCCGTGAAAACCCCGAACTACAAAGAGGACTATTTCATTTATGTTAGGTAGAATGCCCAGAGGGGACTGGGTGGTCTCGTGGCCTGGAACCCCTACAGATTTTATTTTTTTTCTCCAGCCTTCTAGAGTTTTTTTTTGTTTTTTCTGTCCACCCTGGCCATCGGACCTTACTCCTTTCTATGTTAACTAATGTTGTCTTATTTTAATTTCTTATTTTGTCTTTTATTTTTCTTCTCTTCATTATGTAAAGCACTTTGAGCTACTTTTTGTATGAAAATGTGCTATATAAATAAATGTTGTTGTTGTTGTTGAGTGACTCATTCCTGGCTGATGCATCTTGTCAGAATCATTACAATATTTATCATGGGTTACGTCCCAGGTCCTCCCTGCGTGGAGAGCACTTTGAGTAGTGAGAAAACTGGTATATACTGTAAATGTAAAGAATTATTATCTCTGCAAAGTGATCTAAACTGTTACAAATCTAAAAAAAAAACAAAATATAGTAATTGATCACATTAAGTGTTCAACCCCTTTAACATAAACACACATAAATTATCACTGATGCAGCCAATTGGTTTAAAAAAAAATAAAATCACACAATTAGTTAAATGTCAATCACCTGTCTGGGGATTCAATTGATTGTAGCATAAATGCTCCTGTACCTGTAAGGTTCAACCTATGGCGAGTCAGTACTGTGCCTAAATTACACAATGAGGAGAAAGAAACACTCCAAGAAACTCCATGAAAAAAGGAACTGAAAAGCACAACAGAATGGAGACAAGAAAATACCTAAGTGACAGACTATCCCTTGGAGTCCAATTAAATCAGTCATTAAGAAATGAAGTGTATATCACAGCTGTAAATCTGAATAGAGCAGACCATCAACAAATGCTCAGTGATCACGCAAGAAGTGGAGAAGCAAGTAAAGTAAATAAGGCGACGTATGAGAACTCTGAAGGAGTTACAAGGAATAGTGAGGACGACTGGAGAGGATGTGCAGGCAGTAACTCCTGCTCAGGTGCTTCTACAGTAGCAGCATTATGGAAGAGCTGCAAAGAGAAAGCAACTGGGGTGGGGAGAAAAAAAAAAAAAAACAAACACCCTGCGACGTCTTCACTAAAATTTTCCAGAAGGCACATTGAAGGTTAGAAGGTGGTTATGGTTGGCTGTTGGGTTTTGAAGATGATGATTAGTTTTCCACCAAGACAATGACTCCAAACAAAGTAAAAGCTATACAGTAATGGCTTAAAAGCAACAATGTTAATTTCCTGCAGTGGCCAAGTCTGTGTTCAAACCTCAATCCAACTGAGAATTTACAGCTGGACTTGACTTGAAAGCTGTTTGCTCATTATTCTCATGCAACCTGACAGAGTTTGAGCAGTTTTGTAAAGAATAACGGGGTAAAATTGTAGTGTCAAGGTGTGAAAAGCTGATAAAGCCCTGTAAACAAGAGACTCAAGGCTGTCATGGCTGCCAAAGGTGCATCTACTTAATACTGACTTAAGGGGGGGGGGGGGGAATGGGGGGGCTGAGTATTTCTGCCATTACCTATATTATGCTTGCATTTGTAATTAAATTTAGGCCACTTCGCAGAGATCTGCTTTCAATTTGACATTAATGAGTATTTTTCTGTTGATTTGTGTTATAAAAAACAAAAAAAATCAACTGTGATACAATTTTGTTTAACAATAAAATGTGAAAATCTCCAAGGAGTTGAATACTTCTTATAAGCACTGTTGAAAAGAGCTGTTATTTGAGAACTAGATGGCTTATTAGCCTGAATAAGATTTTATTCATTCTCCTCTGACTTTTCTCATTAACATGGTGTTTTTGCCCAAACACCAACTGCTCATTACAGGTTTTTTTTTTTTTTTTTTGTCTAGCAAATGACTCTCTATAAACCTGAGACTGTAGTGCATGAAAATCCCAGAAGGGCTACTGCTTCTAAGATGTCAGAACAACCAAAACTACATTCACACAATGTATGAAGTCACTTAGATTACATATCTTGCCTATTTCAGTGTTCGGTTAAATTACAACTAAACCCTCCTGGCCTTGGTCGTCATGTTCTTTGCAGTACATCGAGGTTCATCTACGATTGGTTGTTTCAAGGAGTAAGCTATTTGCGTTAATAAGCTGATAAGTATAAAAATTGGCCACTGTATTTTTGAATATGCATAAAAATGAATTTTTCAGAAACTGAAACCAAAGTTATGAGCTGTTATTTCAGGTAATAAGACTCAGGAAAGCCACTAAGACAAGTTTTACACCTCAGGCTATTGCCTGCACTTGAAAAAAATGAGGAATCCTGTAGGCTGTGTGTGACACATCTATAAATATCTTATCCATATACCACATACACAAAAAAAAAAATACTGAAAGAGGTACATTTTAGGCAGTAAAATCCAGCTCAGTGTCTGAGTGTGGGTATTTTGAAACCTTTTCAATCATTCTTTGGTGTAGGATTTAGGCATGGTGACTAGTTTCCTTATCATTGCTTATGAAATACATTACCATGGTGAGTCACTGAAATAGTGTGGAAAATCCAATTAAGGTTCATACATTTTACATCTTTGATTTAGTCCTGAGCTAACAGTCAGTTTTGAAATGTAATTTGTCATGCATCCACAGCACTAAATAGAAAGATTTAGGTCAAAGTGATAAGAGTCTTTGATATATCTGGGACATCACAAATGGTGCCCTTTCAGTTTTAGGCTTAAATGGCACATGCTAGCCTAAAAAAAATAAATAAAATGTTCACACATGAAAATTGAAGTTTCACGCAACAAAAGCAAAGACTGCAGAGATGTCCATGGCTGAGCATGTGTGGGACAAATCAGACTAATCACCAGAAAAATACCACTAAGATCTTGTAATTAGGTGTAATGTGTAATATATAGAATGCAAACTGCTAACAATATATAACCAATTAAGACCCTCCAAGTAACAGACAAAACACCAACAGAATGGAGTGCACACTGTTAGCTGGCATACTTAAGAGTATGGATGCAAAAATTGATGGGAACCCAATTTATTCAAGTTATAATTGAAGGTCAAGTTTAAGATCAAGTTTTTTTTTTTTTTTGGGGAGATTATATATATATATATATATATATATATATATATATATATATATATATATATATATATATATATATATATATATATATATATATTTTTTCAGTCATTAACTGAAACAGAAACAGCCGTGTAGGAGGCTTAAAACTGGGTGAGGAACAGCCAAACTCTGCTACCAAGGTGAGGTTGTGGAAGACAGTTTCATGTCATGGCAAGATTGAGCACAGCAACTAGATACAAGGTAGTTATACTGCATCAGCAAGGTCTCTCCCAGACAAAGATTTCAAAGCAGACTGGGGTTTCAAGATGTGCTGTTCAAGCTCTTTTGAAGAAGCACAAAGAAACGGGCAATGTTGAGGATCGTAGACGCAGTGGACGGCTAAGGAAACTTAGTGCAGCAGATGAAAGACACATTAAGCTGGTTACCCTTTGAAATCGGAAGATGTCCAACAGTGCCATCAGCTCAGAACTGGCAGAAACCAGTGGGGCCCAGGTACACCCATCTACTGTCCGGAGATGTCTGGCCAGAAGTGGTCTTCATGGAAGAGTTGCAGCCAAAAGCCATACCTCCGACGTGGAAACAAGGCCAAGCGACTCAAGTATGCACGAAAACATAACAACTGGGGTGTAGAAAAATGGCAGCAGGTGCTCTGGACTGATGAGTCAAAATTTGAAATATTTGGCTGTAGCAGAAGGCAGTTTGTTCGTCGAAGGGCTGGAGAGCAGTACAATAATGAGTGTCTGCAGGCAACAGTGAAGCATGGTGGAGGTTCCTTGAACGTTTGGGGCTGCATTTCTGCAAATGGAGTTGGAGATTTGGTCAGGATTAATGGTGTTCTCAATGCTGAGAAATACAGGCAGATACTTATCCATCATGCAATACCATCAGGGAGGTGTATGATTGGCCCCAAATTTATTCTGCAGCAGGACAATGACCCCAAACATATAGCCAAAGTCCTTAAGAACTATCTTCAGTGTAAAGAAGAACAAGAAGTCCTGGAAGTGATGGTATGGCCCCCACAGAGCCCCGATCTCAACATCATTGAATGTGTCTGGGATTACATGAATAGACAAAATGATGTAAGGAAGCCTACATCCACAGATGATCTGTGGTTAGTTCTCCAAGATGTTTGGAACAACCTACCAGCCGAGTTCCTTCAAAAACTGTGTGCAAGTGTACCTAGAAGAAATAATGCTGTTTTGAAGGCAAAGGGTGGTCACACCAAATACTGATTTGATTTAGATTTCTCTTTTGTTCATTCACTGCATTTTGTTGATTGATGAAAATAAATGATTAAACACTTCCATTTTTGAAAGCATTCGTTGTTTACAGCATTTTTTCACACCTGCCTAAAACTTTTGCACAGTACTATATACAGTATATCTATATATATCTCTATATCTATATCTATATATATCTCTCTATATATAATCTATATATCTATATATAAATATAGATATAACTAAGAGAGAGAGGATGCACTCTGGCCATGGTAAAACACGGTCTCCATATTGTGGAAAAAGCCATCTAAGGCCGTTGGTTCACCTTCAACACATAAAAAGTGGATCACTGTTTGCTGCTCTTCTTAAGTGCAAAGCGGAATCTTGGCGTTATAACATTTCTAAATCTACTGTTAGATGTCATCTTCATTAAATAAGGCTTTTGGAAGAGTTCTACAACAGCTGCCCTTCTTAAAACAAGCCACAAAATGAAGTAATTGAAGTCTGCCAAGCATCATTCGAACTACAAATAGACTCGTATGTTGCGGTCAGATGAGACAATAACTGAGCTTTTTTGTCATGGACTTCCAAATGTATTTGGATGCAAAAAGTAGACTGTATACAAAAAAGCACCTAATATCCACTGTTAATTATGATGGTGGATGATTGATGCTTTGCTGTGATTGGTCCTGGGTTCTTATACACAAAAACTGGAGGTCTCTGACAGTACATTGAAACTCAGCCATGGATATACCTTTCAATATGTTACTGACCCCCAAACACACATCAAAATCAAAGTTTTGCAATGGCCAGCTCAGCATCCAGATGTACATCCAAATGATTGGTCAAAGACCAATTTACAAGTTTTCTCTGTTATAATGAGACATCTACTGATACTGAGATAGGGCACATCATCAGTGAAGTTACCCGAGGTCACTACATGTTTTGGGTCTTTTGAACATTTAACACTTTCACCTGGGCAACCCTGCTGAGGCTGATTAAGCTTCAGCTTGTGTCCTAGTAGCAGTTTCTCACTGATCTGCATTCTTGATCCAGAGTCACCTGGAGGCTCTCTCTGGAGCCTCTGTGCAGTTACAGTGTTAGAGATGGCTTTCCTCCTTTCCCCTGAGATGCCAAGTGCAGAGTATGTCCTGTGGAGGGACTGTCTTGCAAAACATCTACACCCTATCTTCTTAGGCATGCACCTCACCCTCCAGTCTTGTCTGTGGCAGTCACTGAGTAAGCATGAACTTCTGCTCAAAAGCCTCCTCCAAACACTCCTCACATTACACTTGGACTATGTCCAGCCACAAAGTGGTCTTGGCAATATGATGTGGTAATTGAAGTTGCCTGGCCAAGCCTACCATTATCTGCCAATCCGTTACGGTGTCTAGCAATCCTGATGGGGTTTAATTTTCCTGGCCCCTATCCAGGTCTAATGAAGTAGATGAATGGCCTCGCAGGGTTAGACCTCTGGCATGCAAGGAAGGCACTGCTGACAGGCTCCATCATGGCCTTAAGTATCTGGCCGTGCCACCAGCAATATCAGCCTATGGACAGGAACACAAAATATGCTCCAGAGTCCCCTTCCCAAAGCAGAGAGGGCAATCTAGTTTCTCCACCATGCCCCAGTAGTGCAGTTTGGATGGGCTTGGGATGACATTATACACTATTCGGGCCAAGACTGGATGTAGTGTGGTTCAGCCCGACATTTGTTAAACATTACAGAAAGAGGCTCAGTGCTGCTATTTCTGTCAGGGGAGAGTTCACTAAATATTAATCAGTGTGCTAATATTTTTAAAAGCTAGTTTTAAAAGAAAAATAAGGCCTACACATTTGTTCAAACCCAAAATACAACATATATGTGGTCCAGCTTATGTAGTAAGTTGACACATTAAATATTGGTGAATGTGTTTCTTTTTTTTTGGGTCTTGTATATTAGACAAGAAAAGGCTGTTTGATTTATGCGCAGCACTGACTACACACACAATTTTAATAATTTTCTGCTAGATGTAAAATTGCCTGACAGGCCTGTGTTGTTCCCATCCGTGCCCTTATGCAATTATGGGGGCGTGGCACTCTGCCGAATTCCAGTAAACACTTTGCTGCACTCCTAAGCCTCTTGAGAGTTTTAGATTCTGTCTATAATGGTCCTTCATAAAGCAGGAATACAAATCGCTCTTGCTAATGCATTAAAAAGAAGCCACAACCCTTTATTTCAGATAAGTGGCTAGTTTATTCAGAGTAGTGAGAACCTCAGGCTAGCAGGTAAAGCAGGGCACATTGATGTAGGATTTGTAGAAGGCTTGGCACATGTTTTCTTTCAGCTAAACACTAATTATTGCTTTGATTGAGGTGAAATGTGTTATCTGGGCCACTTAAACCCATTTTCATTAATACCTTGAATTTTTTTTTTTTTTTTTTTTTTTAAACTGACAATGTCATTTGACACAAAATCTAGGAAGACAATGGCACACAGGTTAAACTACTTAAAAATAAAATCCAGACTGGAAACCACCACACTATAATTATTTACACAGACTTTAATGTGTGTAAGTACTCTCCTGGTGCTTGATGAAAAATGATTTAGCTTGTTGTGAAAAGAGGATCGACCAGGATTTTCAGTGGTAACCTTCCATCATGCATCACAGCACTGAATTTATACAAGTATGTGATAAAGCACAGAGGTGCTTCACTAGCAAAAACAATTAGCTGTTTTGTCTATAAACTATAAAATCAATGTTTCTACAATGAAAAAACTATTGTTAAGCAAAGAATGAAGGGGACAGGTTCTAGATATTCTATGAACTATGTAGTCAGTTGCATTAGGCACAGGTAAGGAACCATCCAAGGACAGAGGACTCATCCATTACAGGGCCAACTCTCTCACAAACACTTGCAGAGGAGCAATTTGAATTTGCCACTTAACCCACGCAGGACATATGTGGGAGAAAAATTGAAGAGCTCAGAGGAAAAACCCTTGAAGATAGAAACAGTTATGTGAAAAAGTAAGTACACCCCCCATTTCAACATATTTGAACAGGCAAATGGGGCCTACAAATAAAGGTGATGTACTTGAACAAATGACACGTACAATTGACACATTATATTTGTTTTCATAATCTAAATCAACAAAAAAATGCAGATTTGCCACATAGAAAAAGTAACTACACCCTTATATTTATGGCTACATCAAATCCATAAAATTATAATGAGGTATTCCACATTAGATGCCAATGATCAGAACCTCTTTAGGGAGTATGCAGGTGGCCTCTGTCTTATTTAAACCACAGATAGAGTCTGATGTTCTTCATTATTGACATGTGTGGTGCCGACATACCATTAACAAAAGAGCTCTCCGAAAGAAGGATGCCTTCGAGTGTGTCAAGAAGTTTAAAAAGATTGGCAAATTATCTGAAATCAATCACTCTCATTCCACTGTAAGGAAAATCTACAAATGGTATAGATTTTAAGTGACTGCTAATTTGTCCAGGACTGGCTGGCCCAGCAAATTCACCCCAAGAGCTGACCGCTTGATAATAAAAACTATCCAAGAATCCCAAAATATCACCATGGGATTTGCAGGCAACTCTTGCCACGATTGGTATTAAAGTTATGCATCTACAATCAGAAAGAGACTGCACATATTTGACGTGCATATCATAAGTGCCAGGAATAAGCGTTTGCTGTCCAAAAACAACATTACAGTAAGACTACAGATTGTCATTGAACATCTAGGCAAAAGCCAGGCCATCTGCTCCGGACAGATGAATTAAAGATAGAGTTGTTTGGCCACAATAACAATTGACAGGTTTGAGTTTAAAATGAAAGCAGTATCTCAGAAGAAGAAACTCATCACAACTGTGAAGCACGGTGGTGAAAATGTTCAGGGTGGTAGTTGCTTTTCTGGACACAATGATCTGAAGTACACTAGCAAATTAACCAAGGAATGGATTATATTTATAATGGATTTTATTTTATATATAAAAAAAGTACAAATTAAAAGGAAAAAAGCATGTATAGCCAATTCCTGATAAGGGAGATACTTCAATCAGTTTCAAGCTAAAGGTTCTAAGCATGTTTGTTCACTTTTTGTGGAGCTGATACATTACTAGATCATAGCTTGAGACTGTATTTCTCTCTCCCTGCTCCATAAATCGCTCCTTTTAATGGCAGCAAGTTATTGTGAAAACCAACAATTTCAATGGCGTCCATGAAGGAAATCATGAAAGGTTGGAACACTTCGTGAAAACACTGAAACAATAATGATGCTCTTCATAATAACCAAGGATGTGATGTTGTCAAGTATAGAACCATAAATATTGATGCTAGCTCCTGAAACAAACCTTCAACATAAATGCTAAAGCGAATTCCTCGATCAAGGAGAAAGGACACTTGTCACTGAAGTTGATTCAGACTCACTGTGCTACCCTGTGCATTCAGACAACTCTTTGCTGCCTGTGTGGAGGTATCACAGTGAGACTTTAAACTAAAATTTGAGGACTCAGATTAAAAAGTGACTTAGACATGGATGTGCACTGGCAATCTTAAGATGGGCCTGTACATGTGTCTTCTTGTGCAGGTGGACCTTTGCGAGCGGTGGAAGATTTCAATCCATTACGGCGTAGTGCATTACCAATGGTGTTCTTGGTGACTGTGGTCCCAACTGCAATCTTGTCCCTGATGTCCTTTCACAGCTCTTTGGTCTTGCCCATGGTGGTGGAGAGGTTGGAATTGGAAGAAATTGATTCTGTGGACAGGTGTGCTTTATACACATTACAAGTTGAGATCAGGAGTATATGTAATTGATTGACTGGATTGATTAATTGTAATCTGTGTGCAACATGGGCACACAGCCAATCAGTGGGAGCAAGAATTCTGACTGGGTTGTATTGTATCAAATACTCATTTCATTCAAGGACATGCAAATCAATTTATAACTTTCATGTAATGTGTTTTTTTCTGGATTTTAGGTTGATATTCTGTCTCTCTCCATTAAAATGAAACTACCATAAAAATTAGAGACTATTCATTTCTTTGTAAGTGAGCAAACTTACAAACTCCGCAGGGGATAAAATTCTTATTTCCCCCACTATACCTAGTGGCAACTTACTTAAGTGAAAAATGAACGCATATATAGAATGGTGATTACAGATTGCAGAGTAGCAATTGTGGACATCAATATTCAGACTTGTGCGTCTGGATGGTGTTCTAACAGGTATAAGGGCAGGGCTGTGAAGTCGGTTGATAAATCCTTCGACTTTGACTCCTCTGTATTTAATATGCTAATGTATTTTGCATGTTGATAAAAGGAAGGCAACATACACGTCATTTAACCACAGAACTACTGGCTAGGAAGCTGACTCTCTACCGTATTGGCCAGTTTAAACAAAAGACAAGAACCCCTGAACACCCATCAGGTCATTGCACACACCTACATTATTACACTTGTTTACACTCAAATGAACTTGTTAAACACATTATATCCAAAATAAAATAAAAACACTTTGTAATGTACCATAATCCAGATTACAATATGTGAAAGTCAGATTGTATAATAGCTCACCTGAACTTCACACTAGTAGTAACACAACTATGCACTGGGCTTTATTCTTACATCAGAGAAGTACTTAATTATTACTGTTGTTTGTGAAATGGGACATTTGAACTTGTTGTATATTTTTTTCATTACAATTTAAATTTATTAGGAGCCAGAGTCGGTACATTTTTGCCGACTCCGACCCCGTGTCCAGGTAGCCAAAATGGTCTCCGACTCAGACTCCACAGCCCTGTGTAAGAGTGCGTGTTTTCAGTTGAATCATACAGGTTGCACACTGGAGACATTCCATTCAATTCACTTTAGTACATCTTGGATAAATACACAACCCTTATATATGCCAATAATCTCACAGTATAATAATTAGCCAAACAAACTTCAGTTTTGGATTTCTTTTTAACATAGGCAAAATCAGGGTCTTTCATCATGGTTTTTGACCATGATATGACCATCTTTTCATTTATGAACACAGTCTCATTATACATGACAAACTAGGAGTAAATATATTAATGCTTTCATAGTACAGTACTTCCATTTTGCCAGTGTATGTATGCACGTGTCTGTGTAGGATTTGCTACCTAGTTATCATTTGCCATTTTAGTAGTCTTACTAACATTTGTTATGTGTTTAATTTTAAATATCTATAACACTTTAAGCTTATTAGAGATAGAGAGAGAGAGAGATACTTTATTAATCCCCAAGGGGAAATTCACATACTCCAGCAGCAGCATACTGATAAAAAAACAATATTAAAGAGTGATAACGCAGGTAGAAACAGACAATAGCTTTGAATAATGTTAATGTTTACCCCCCCGGGTGGAATTGAAGAGTCACATAGTTTGGGGGAGGAACGATCTCCTCAGTCTGTCAGTGGAGCAGGACAGTGACAGCAGTCTGTCGCTGAAGCTGCTCCTCTGTCTGGAGATGATACTGTTCAGTGGATTCTACATGATTGACAGGAGCCTGCTCTGCGCCCGTCGCTCTGCCACAGATGTCAAACTGTCCAGCTCCGTGCCGACAATAGAGCCTGCCTTGCTCACCATTTTATCCAGGCGTGAGGTGTCCCTCTTCTTTATGCTGCCTCCCCAGCACACCACCGCGTAGAAGAGGGCGCTCGCCATAACCGTCTGATAGAACATCTGCAGCATCTTATTGCAGATGTTGAAGGACGCCAGCCTTCTAAGAAAATATAGTCGGCTCTGTCCTTTCTTGCACAGAGCATCAGTATTGCCAGTCCACTCCAATTTATCATCCAGCTGCACTCCCAGGTATTTATAGGTCTGCACCCTCTGCACACAGTCACCTCTGATGATCACAGGGTCCATGAGGGGCCTGGGCCTCCTAAAATCCACCACCAGCTCCTTGGTTTTGTTGGTGTTCAGTTGTAGGTGGATTGAGTCACACCACTGAACAAAGTCCTTGATTAGGTTCCTATAGTCCTTCTCCTACCCACTCCTGATGCAGCCCACGATAGCAGTGTCGTCAGCGAACATTTGCACGTGGCAGAACTTCGAGTTGTACTTTAAGTCTGATGTATATAGGCTGAACAGGGTATCCTTCAATAAGGACGCGCACAAAAAGGCGAGCTTCAAAAGGGTGACCTCAATTGGGTGCGGCGAATAAAGGCGAGCTTCAAAAGGGCGACCTCAATTGAGCGCGGCGAATAAAGGCGTTCGTAGATAATAATAGATAGATAATAATAAAATATCTACGTAGCATAGCACATAGTTGTGTTTGCCTTTATTCGCTGCGCCCAATTGAGGTTGCCCTTTTGAAGCTCGCCTTTATTTACGCACGCCTTTATTTGCCGCGCCCAATTGAGGTCACCCTTTTGAAACTCGCCTTTTTGTGCGTGCCCTTATTGAATAGAACCGCTGAACAGGACCGGAGAAAGTATAGTCCCCTGCAGCGCTCCTGTGCTGCTAACCACAATGTCAGACCTGCAGTTCCCGAGACGCACAAACTGTTAGGTTTTCTGTATTTAAAATAAACAGCTGACTAAAAGGAGACAAAAAGTCCTCAGAAAACACATTCATTAGCTCTCCAAACTAAAGACAGTTTTTACTTCTATGTAATTTCTGAATAAAAGTTCAGATTCGGACGTTTTACACTATTATGTACGGAAGTGTACTAGGGCCATGGAGAAGGAAAAAAAAAAAAATACAGACTCAGTGGAGGAAAAAAAAAGTGCATGTCAACAAAAAAAGATGAAATGAACTTTATTCTTGACATTTCCACTTTAATCTCGACATTTATGTCGACATTAAAGTCGACATGTTGACTTTATTCTCATAGTTTATTTTGGCATTAAAATAGAACATCGTAAACTTCATCTTAAAATCAATGTTTAATTTACTAGATTTTCTCAACCCCGTCATAAGTAATATAGCCCATTAAATGCTTTAAGTATTCCCGACCCATGTTAATCAGTACGTGCTTCTTAAACTGACTTCCTCTCGCACTGAGAGGAGGCACAGGCAGCGACCGCCACACAGAATACATTAATTTCATGATATTCCTGCTTTCTGAACATTTAGAATGTTAAGATAAATACTTGATATCATTTTCATGATGAAATGCATTAAAGCATGTATTAACCATGTGGGGGCACGGTGGTGTGGAGGTTGCGCTGCAGCCTCACAGTAAGTAGGTCCCTGGTGTTCCCTGTCTTGACTTTGTATGTTTTTCTGGTGGGTTTACTCGGTGTGCTTCAGTTTCCTTTCAAAGTCATGTAAGATGTGGGGTTTTGTTATGCTAAATTGACCCTAGTGTATGTGTGTACTCGTCGTCACTACCCGATCTGCGGTGTCTGCCTGATTTGCAGGCGCATTCTCACAAAGACAACCCGAGCCATGCGCACACATGCGCAGAGCTTTACTATTACGACCCTGCCCTATTTGCGTTTTTTTACTTTGCGACACGAGTCCCCATCCGATTTGTCTCGTGCACACGCTCTCTGCTTACTAAAAACTGATTTTACGACACTGCCCAATTTGTACTACACATGCCTAATGTTTTACAACACACGTCACTCGTCAGGTTTGAATTATACTTGTGAGTCATTTTTGTGTTGTCGTTTATCTCCGTCCGTAAGTGGACTTCTTACTCGAAAAGATGTCAACTTTTGAATTTTATAACGTCTTGGAAGAATATTTGTTGCCTGAAAAATTTAACACCAATCCAATGAAGAGGGAGTGAAATGAAATGCGACGTGTGTCTGTGAACTTTATAATGGATACGTATAGCTTTTCGTAATTACATTGTATTGATGAAATAGGCAATAAGGATTTTCATTTTTATTTGCAATACGACCTTCATAATCTCGTAGTTTAAATGTGAAAGTCACAGCATTTTCCGTATTTGGTTTCATTATTTCGTAACACCCTATTATCATTTGGTGGTGTGTTTCTTTTAACATCTGTTCACATTTTTTATCTTAAAGAGTGAACGGCATGCTAATAATTAAGCAAAACAATGTAATCGAGGTGTCATATTAGGAATAGAATTAGGAGTGCACGACTGACACTTGACGGGTGTAAAGTGTGCCCTCCAAAGCCATCAGTATTTTTTATTATGTTGATATCAGATTACATCATTACAATAGTTTTTCCATAATAAAGTTAACAAATATATAATAATGAAGGCTAAATTACATACAAGAGTAGCAACAGCCAAGTTATTACAAGAAAGCGAGATGAAGATAATAGCATTACAAATTGTTAATGAAGCAGATCAGAATCTTCATCCATCCATCCATTTTCCAACCCGCTGAATCCGAACACAGGGTCACGGGGGTCTGCTGGAGCCAATCCCAGCCAACACAGGGCACAAGGCAGGAACCAATCCCAGGCAGGGTGCCAACCCACCGCAGGACACACACAAACACACCCACACACCAAGCACACACTAGGGCCAATTTAGAATCGCCAATCCACCTAACCTGCATGTCTTTGGACTGTGGGAGGAAACCGGAGCACCCGGAGGAAATCCATGCAGACACGGGGAGAACATGCAAACTCCACGCAGGGAGGACCCGGGAAGCGAACCCGGGTCTCCTAACTGCGAGGCAGCAGCGCTACCACTGCGCCACCGTGCCGCCCCAGATCAGAATCTTACACGTTTTAATTATTTTTGTGTGTTTTCAGTTTTTAAAAGCTATTTCTAGCATATTAATGTCCATACAGAAAGATGTAACAGAGGGTCTAACGTTCTGAACTTTACACTTATGTATTGGAAATTTATGAAGCAAGGAATCCACAGTTACTGCATTTTCTAACATTTAGTCTTCAAAACTGTATACAGAAGAAGAACAATATGTAAACAGTAAGATATTGGTTTGTCATTCAAGACAGTAACAGAAATAAATATTTATAAAACATTTTGGAATAGGAGCAGAAGTAAAAAATGTGAGAGGGGATTTGTCTTCATTTGTACATAAACTACATTTTGGCGATATATTAATGTCATACTTATTTACATTTACAACATTTAGCAGACGCTCTTATCCAGAGCGACTTACAACAGTACTTATGAATTAATTTGTTAGTTGGGTACTAGTTATTCATAATTTTGAAATGGATTTCTTTAACTTTGTTTGGTAGAAAAAATTCTATGGCAGAAAACAGGCAATTTTAAAATGTATACCCAAAGCCATCAGAGAAGTGTGGTGTGCTTCTGATGTGGCACAATGACAGGCTGGGCACCTGCTGTTGTCATTTCTCATTAGCTTATCATTTAAGCTGTTGGTTTAGGAGGAGTACACACACATTTAACTATATATAATGGAGAAGGCTTGCTCCTTAGAAATAACATTTCTTATTGCTGCAGTTAGAAAAACAATGCCCCTTTATTGTATTTTTTTTTTCTTGACCTTACAGGATGCCCGGTGGTAACCAGCCTTCCAAATGGCTGAACAGATGCCAATGTACCCGAATTCTGAGACACAACTGGATGTTCTTTTCTTCTGCTTTTAAGATTTGCAATTCAAGATGATGTGCAGTTCATGTTAGATTTGCTATTTCTACAGGTAAGACTACTGAGGCTTTCAGTTTCAGAAGTAATTTGTGCACAATTCCTGCAAAGCCTCCCCATATTTATTACTTGATCTGTAATATTTTGCTGCCTTGAATACTGTACTGTATGCTTACTCACTCTGTCCAGGAACTGACACTGGCTTTTTAATTTTAGACAGGAAAGCCTCAGAGTGTAAATCCTCACAAACACAGAGACTGAGGTGTATCAGTACCAGCCATCAATAAACAGGGATGTTGTTCCGTTTTGCAAAATAACATTTATTTTCTTAAGTTACTGTGTTTTGTTGTTGGATTTTGAAAGAACCAAGACTTAATTTTAAATTAAAACAAAACTAAGGCAGGAGAGAAAAACAAAGATGTTTACATGTAAGTAATGACACCTGAGCACGTCGCATTAGAAGTTCAGGTATACAGAGATTGTAACACAATATCTACTGCATGCATAATGTAAAAGAAAAAAAATGATGCTACATATAATGACAATTAAGTTGGGGTTCTTTCAAAATCCAACAAAAAACCACAGTAATTGTAATTATTAGTTGGACTTTATTCTAAGCAGAACTTTATTTATTGTGATGGTTTACTTTGGTAATAATTGATCTGCAGGTGTACCAAGGAAGGAGGCAGAACAAGAAGTAAGGGTACACTTTATTAATGTTTGAACTTCGTGAATGAATATCTACTTTGTTTATGTTTTTAACAGTTACAGTGAAGTAGAAGAGTCTGGCCGTGTTATGGGAAAGCAGTTAAAGAAGAAGGAAGGAGAGATGTGTGCCCTGTTGAAATAGTGGCCGGTCCTCCTGCCCGCACTTCTAGAATCCTCCATCTCAACATCTACTCTGATCTGCTGTGCCTTTGCCAAGTGATCACGAGATATTGAACTATTTTGGGTTTTTCTTCTGAAAACTGTCTCAGTCTCATTACACTGGCTGCCTGTCTCGCATAGAATTGATTTCAAGGTTCTATTAAATATATAGAAGGCTTTGAGTATTTTAGACCCTGCCTGTATTTTGGAGTGTCTGCTCCCAACATTTCTTTTCTCAGCAGTTGCTTTGCTTTTTATTCCAAGATCAACCATAAAAACCGGCAGCTTTCTGTACTCATGCAACAAAATCTGGAATGATTACCCAATAGAGAAGTGCCAGGCTACAAATGTCGATCATTTCAAAATTTCTAATTTGGCTTTTTCTTAATTACTTGCATTGGTTGTAATAGATTAGAAATGGTACTGTGTACAGTTTGTAAGATCTGCACTGGGCAGTAACTTATGCTGTGTTTCTCTGTTGTCTTTTTCCAGTTTATTGCAATGGTGCCCCCCTGCATCTCCATTGTCTGTTACATCAACTCAAACTGCCTGTAATGCCAGAGAGAAACAAAGTTCACAAGATGTCCTGAAATGGAATTGTGATTGGACTGAGATGGCCACAATTATGTATGCTGGGATGTGCAGATGGGGCTGTGCAGGCTTTGGCTTGGGACCCCCAGAGGTTTATTATCTCCAGCAACCTTGAAAGCTGCAAGTTTGTCTTTGTCCCTGGCCATTTGACCATGCAGTGTATTTATTATAAAGGACAAGGACCCATCCATTTGCTTCTTATTTACTTTTATAACACCTTCAATTTTCTTTGTAACTATATTTTTGTTGAGCAAATTGAGCTACACTTGTAAGCAAAGGTGATATAAAAATATTATTAGTGAACAAATGTTAAGGGACAGATCAAGAAAAATGTCAGTTTAAATATAACACATTTTTTATGGAATATTGCTGGATAATAACTCATTGACTGAGTATTATCTTGTTCATAAAGCTAAAGTAGCATTTTTCCTTTTTTGACAAATTTAATGATTCACTTTTACTGTGTTCAAAACCTTGGCTAACATTTTTTTTTTTTTTTTTTTTTTTTTTTTTTTTTTTTAATACCAAGGTATAAAAATCTGTAAATACGTTTATGTTCCCTTTCCCAAATAGTTTTTAACACCGCCCCATTGTTGGTCATTTTCATTGTGTTTACGTGTAATTTTTTTTTTTTTGACAAATATCGTTCACAGATATTTCACTTTTGTTATATTTAAACATACCATTTATTTATTCAATAAAAAATACCTGAATTGTATTTACTTTTTTAAAGTTATAAAAATGAACTGGCTTTGTATCAATATGGGTGAATAAAACCATTCAAATGAGATGAATCTGCACACAAACAATGGTGTGTTATGTTGAGTAAATTTGTAAGAAAGAATGTCACTGCACTCAGTTCAGTTTATGATTAACACCATGTGAACAATTTCATGCTGTTTAAATTCTGCTCAGTTACTGCAGAATATTTTGTTTTACAGCTGTTAAATTCGTTCAGTTTTATTGTCTTAATAGGTAAGTTTGGTTTGTCAGGGGTGTTTTACAGAGACACCTTGAAACAACATTAAAAACATCACTAAGAACAAACGTATTACAAATATGAACTACAGCAACAAGCACTTACTGTAAAAAAAATTGAAGTGATAACAGCTCACTCACTTAAGTCTGTGGATGTAAAGTTAAACTTCTTTGTAAGATTAATAGCTGTTGGAATAAATTTGAATTTGGATTTGAACCAGTGGCTTTATACTCTTGATTCCTTCAGCATCTGACCTGATTGCACAACAGAGAACGAATTAAAGAATTTTAACAAGTGGACTGTCACAGTTAACACTAAGGGGAACAATCGGCACAAAGCAATGCAACACAGTGTTAATTCTTTTTTGTTGAAAAAGGACCATTTATTTCTATAAAACTGGTTGGCAACCTTAAGTCAAATGGCAATTTTATTAATAATAATTGATATCTAAAGATATTTTTAAACAAACACAATTTGTCCATAGAAGGAAATTGCAACAATAGATCAAAACAGAAAGCGGACTTTATATAATTTATTACGTGAATGGAAAAATAAAAACACTACATACTTATATACACACACACACACACAGTACCTGCCAAATAATACAAAGAGTACACAACATGTGTTTTGCTCTAATTGGGGCTCATCAGGTGTGCACACCTATGCTTCCCCTTACGGTGATCGAACCTTGGAAATCAACATTACGCAACGAAAGCTACTTCGTTTATTTTGCAGGATGAATATTTTCATTATGGTAAACTAATGTGGAACTAAAATGATTATACCGTAATGTCAAGTTGTGAATCGGCATGCACAGTTCAGATCGAGCTGTGCCATAAAGTGGATCTTTTTGTTTTTTCATTAAGCGCATGCAGCATGCGTCACTACCTGGTTCCTGCTGCTGGCCCAATCCGCGCATGCGTGCATGTTGAAAGGCTACGTCATCATACACTTTACAGTGCTGCCCAATTTGTTTAACGCATGCGTGAACACTATACAGCATGTTAGGCTTTCAATACGCCTGCGCCCACAATGGGCAGGCACGCAGATCGGGTAGCGACACTCGTATTCACCCTGCGATGAGGTGGAACCCCGTTCAGGAATTGTTCCTGCCTCGCACACGATGCTTGCTGAGATGGGCGCAACCCTGAATGGGTAGCATAATTAAACATGTACAGTAATCCCTCGCTATACCGCGCTTTGACTTTCGCAGCTTCAGTCTACCGCGGATTTTATAAGTAAAGCATATCTAAATATATAATGTGGATTTTTTGCTGCTTCACTGGTTTCTGCTTGGACAATGGGTCTTTTTACTTCTGGTACATGCTTCCTCAGTTGGTTTGCCCAGTTGATTTCATACAAGGGACGCTATTGGCGGATGGCTGAGAAGCTACCCAATCACAGCACGCAGTTAAGTTCCTGTGTGCTGATTGGCTCAGCGATGGAGCGCCGAATTCGATTCCACTGCGTTAACCAGGAAATCTCGTCTCGCTCATTCAGCATCAATGTGTTTCGCTGTGTAAAGAGTTAAATTTTGTGCTCTGTTTATCTTTGTGCATAGTCAAGCCCTTCGTTATGGCTCCAAAACGATCTGCTCCTGTTAATGCTTCAGGGGCCGTGCCCAAGCGCCAACGGAAGATGCTAACGATTGCCGAAAAGGTAAAAGTTTTGGATATGTTGAAAGAAGGGAACAGCTACACCGCTGTAGGACGCCATTACAGGCATCAATGAGTCCATGATTATTTTTATTTAAAAAGGAGGAAAAGAATATAAGATCTACGGCCTCAGTGTCCTTTAACCAGGGTGCAAAACGAGTTGTAAGTGGACGTAATTAGGCGGTAGTCCGGATGGAATCTGCTTTAGGGATTTGGATTGAAGACTGCCGGAAGAATAACAACGGCAGTGCTACACAATCGCCTGTAGAGGCTCCTTTAGAAGAGCTGTAACGCTCTCCTTTGTTGTTCAGTAAAATTAAACTCATCGTTATCGGACAAGTCGTCATGTCATTGTTGGTGAGTACCCATAATTAATTTTCTAGTGTCACTGTACACACATTTTACTGTATACAATGTTTCTTGCATTGTACGTATTTATTGCTGGTGGCCTGTCTATCGTAATGGCTGTAACTTAACATGTAACATATGTGATATTGGAGACGCTCGATATCTTATCTATAATATTTAGGTTTTACTGTATATAAACAGTGTGTTTACATACATAATTTCAACGAATCTTACCTAATATCTAAGAGAATACAAAGGGTTTATGCTGTATAACTGTGCGGGAAATGTTTATAAGAGAGTAGGAGAGTTTATAAGGGCTTAAAATATTGTGGTGCCCGGCGGGCGTCCATGCCCGGCCGGGACGCCCAGGAGGACAGAAGGAGGGCTCATTCCTCGTCAAGAACGCGAGGGGGCATTCACCCTGGTTGTATTGGGGGCCACGGGTACAGAGCTGGGAAGCTCGACCCTGTAGGGGCCCGTGGTCACCGCCAGGTGGACCCCAATACCTGGAGGACCCTGGACCGCAGCACTTCCACCACACCAGGAAGTGCTGGGGGGAAGAGGAACAGGGACACCCGGAGTGCTTCCGGGGAGACAGCTGTCACTTCTGCCACACTGGGGCGTGTCGGTGGGAGATTGCCGGGAACACACCTGGAGCACATCCGGGTGCTTATTTAAAGGGGCCGCCTCCCTTCAGAGAGGGACTTGACTCGGGTGGAAGAGAGGACAAGGTTGCTGAAGGAGAGAAGGAGGCGGTCTGAAGAGACAAAGAGAGAAGGCATTGTGATAAGGCCTGGACTGTGGTGTATTGGGGCTTGTGAGTATTGATGGACTGTATAATGGAGACCCAAAATAAACGTGTGTGGGGTGATTTAAATGTGTCTGCCTGTCTGTGTCCTGGTCATATTCCACAATATATAAAAATAACCATATAAACATATGGTTTTTACTTCGTAGATTTTCACCTTTCGCGGGGGGGGTTTGGAATGTAACCTCCACGATAGGTGAGGGATGACTGTATAATGAAGATATCCGAACACTCCGTGTCCTAAGTTTATAGCTAGTTTTACTTTCACAAAAATGTTTATTGTGTGGTGATTGGTTATTTGAAGAAAGATAAAATAAGGATAGGAACAGAGGGTCTGGTACTTTAGATAGAGACTGCACGCATACAATAAAGAAAGCCAGCTCTTAAGAATATCCATTGAATTTTGTGTTTGTGTCTCCGACCACCAGCTGACAAACCCAACATTTACACGATATTTCAGTTAAACCAGTGCGATACCCATTCATACATCCAGCTTTTTGGAGCCTCGTCACACCTGCCATTAAGGTTCTCTGCACTGAACAGGCACCTGGGGACCACTTACTGCGAGGAAGCGTAACTACCGCCATGCCACCGTGCCCAAATCCACACATTTTAATACGTGCTTTAATGCATTTCATCATGAAAATCAAGAGGAGGTCAGTTTAAGAAGCATATAGCAAATAACAACTGGGTCGGGAAACACTTAATACAAAGTCTTTAATGTGCTACATTAGTTACAACAAGGTTTGAGAAAATCTAGCAATTTAGAAGTTTACAACATGGCAAAATTAAACTAGAGAGAGAAAAAAACAAGGATTTAAAGTGGAAATATCGACTTTATTCTCGACAAACAGCTAGAATAAAGTGGAAATGTGAAGAAAAAGGTTGACATGTTGATGTTATTCTCGACATACACTTTTTTTCTTCACTGTGTCCATATTTTTTCTTCTCCGTGGCACTGATATGCTTCTGTGGTTATGCAATAGGTTTTAGTAATGCAATCTTGTTTTTACTTTGTTAAAAACTGAGATAGTTAACTTTTATCCCCCTCAGATAAAAAAACTCATTAGACTCAGTTGTGACACTACAGGCCTAAGGAAAGTAACATTCATTAAAAAAAGTGATTAATACAAATGAAGGCCAAGCAGGACTTACTCAGTTTCAAGATATGACTTTTAATAATGAGCATGCATTCTTAGATCATGAATCTTACAGACAGCTACAAAAAAAAAATAAATAAAAAAAACAACTTAGAAGTGATGTTGGGGAGAAGGGTGGGCGGTCCTGGGCAAGAAAACTAATGACTGTGGGTTATCTCTTTGAGCTTCTTTGCCCCAATTAAAAATAACTCAGGATGTAAGCAAAGACGCTTAAGGAAGAGGTCAAAACTAAAACGTCTGTATATCTCGCTCTCTGTCTCTTTATATACAGTGGACCCTTGACTTACGAACTCAATTTGTTCACGAGGGCTGGTTGTAATTCAAGTTGGTTGTAAGTCAAGACTATTTTTCCCATAAGGAATAATGGAAATGCCCTTAATGTGTTTCCGAACCTCCCACAGTAACACAACTTTTTTTAATAAAAAGGGTTGTATAATGTGCATAATTTACCAAAAACACTAATAATTTTTATAACGTACTAACCGAAAAGTTATAAAAAGTGCCTAGCCTACCAGAAACAACAATTTCATACTGTACTCACCATTTAAGTTGACATCTTAGGCTTGCAGGAAGGAAGGAGGAGGAGAATGAAATGGAAGGTGGTTATTGTTTGGAAGGAGCTTCCTTATACAAATCTTTTCTTTGTAAAATTGTCGAGATGGTGGATTTCGACATGCTGTACATATTAGCGAGATTGGTCACACAAACGCCACTCTCATATTTCCACACAATTTCCTTCTTCATTTCGATTGTGATTGCTTTCTTTACCTTTGTTACCTTCTCTTCCTTCCTTAGCAATTATCGAAATAAATTCTATAAATTATTGCACTGACTGAAATTACGTCCACAAACACATGTATCTGGGCTCCGACTGACAGTTACAAACGCTCTCGGCTGTTTGTTTACAATCGCACAAGCGGATACACGTGACTGCATTCGGGTTGTAACGCAAGACGTTGGTTGCAATTCAAAACAAAAATTTTGGTTGTAAACCAAGTTGTTCGCATGTCAGGCCGGTTGTATATCAAGGGTCGACTGTATCTATATATACAAGTGAGGTTTTATGTCTTTGGGAATAAAACGGGATGACATGCCAAAGTACAGAGATTGCCGTTCTGTGGAAGATTGCTTGACTGTTGTCGGGGCAACTGCAGGCTCACAGTGCTGCAGCGGAGTTTCGAGGAAGCAAATTGATGAGTGATGCAAGGAACATTATAAATGCAGGGAACCGTATTACTTGGCCACTAACCTGGCCATGACCATGCCTGACTGCTGTGTCTGTGTATAGGTAAATAACTGTGCTGTTCTTGATTCTAGCAGAATAAATCAGAATCAGAATCAGCTTTATTGGCCAAGTATATGTACACATACAAGGAATTGGACTCCGGTTTTACCTAGTATTGTCCCTGATGCTGCGAGATTGACTTAAGTGTTCATGAGAGTGATGGCCTGAGGAAAGAAACTGTTCACATGTCTGGTAGTTTTGGCATACAGTGCTCTGTAGCGCCTACCAGAGGGAAGAAGTTGAAAAAGGTTGTAACCAGGGTGTGATGGGTCTGCAATGATGTTTTCTGCCCGTTTCCTGACTCGAGATCTGTATAAGTCTTGAATGGAGGGCAGATCAACACCAATGATTTTTTCTGCAATCCTGACTGTCCGTTGAAGTCTGTTCCTGTCCTGTTTTGTGGCTGAGCCAAACCAGACTGTGATAGATGAACAGAGAACAGACTGGATTACTGCAGAGTAAAATTGGATGAGCAGCTCCTGAGGCAGGTTGAACTTCCTGAGCTGGCGCAGGAAGTACAACCTCTGCTGGGCCTTTTTAACAATTGTGTTTATGTTTAGTTCCCACTTTAGGTCCTGGGAAATTGTGGATCCCAGAAACCTAAAGTTTTCCCACAGCAGACACAATGCTGTTGAGTAGTGTGAGAGGGGGCAGCACTGGGGGGCTCCTCCTGAAGTCCACTGTCATCTCCACAGTTTTAAGCTTGTTCGGCTCCAGGTTGTTTTGACCGCACCAGAGGGCCAGCTGTTCGACCTCTCGTCTGTATACAGACTCGTCACTGTCCTTGATGAGGCCAATGACTGTCATATCATCTGCGAACTTCAGGATTTTAACAGACGGGTCTCTTGAGGTGCAGTCATTTGTGTAGAGGGAGAAGAGCAGAGGAGAGAGGACACATCCCTGGGGGGCGCCAGTGCTGACTGTTCGTGTGCTGGATGTGATTTTTCCCAGTCTCACTTGCTGCTTCCTATCTGTCAGGAAATTTTTGATCCACTGGGAGATGGGAGCTGGTACAGTGAGCCAAGTGAGTTTGGTGTGGAGGACTTCTGGAATGATAGTGTTGAACGCCGAGCTGAAGTCCACAAACAGGATCCTAGCATATGTCCCTGGAGAGTCGAGATGTTGCAGGATGTAGTGCAGTCCCATGTTGATTGCATCATCCACTGACCTGTTTGCTCGGTAAGCAAACTGTAGGGGGTCAAGCAGGGGGTCTGTAATGTCCTTCAGGTAGGTCAACACCAGTCTTTCAAAGGATTTCATGACCACAGACGTCAGGGCGACTGGCCTGTAGTCATTTAACCCTGCAATGGAGGTTTTCTTTGGAACCGGGATAATTGTGGAACGCTTAAAGCAGGAGGGAACTTCACATAGCTCCAGGGATCTGTTGAAGATCTGTGTAAATATGGGGGCCAGCTGATCAGCACAGACTTTAAGACAGGAGGGTGACACACCATCTGGACCTGGTGCCTTCCTGATCTTCTGTCTCCTGAAGAGCTGACTCACGTCCCCTTCACAGATCCTGAGTGCAGGTATGGTGTCAGTGGGGAGGGGCAGGGGCTTGGTAGTGAGTGCTGGGACTGTATTTAGATTGGCGTGGGTGAGAGGTGTGAAAGAGGGATTATCAAACCTGCAGTAGAACAAATTCAGCTTGTTGGCCAGTTGATGGTTCTCTTCAGTATGGGGGGATGGTTTCCTGTAGTTGGTGATGTCTTTCAAACCTCTCCACACTGATGCAGGTTCGTTGGCTGTAAACCTATTTTCCAGCTTTGCAGTGTAGCACCTCTTTGCTACTCTGATCTCCTTTGTCAATGTGTTTCTGGCCTGATTATACAGGATTCTGTCCCCACTTCTGTAGGCCTTCTCCTTAGCCTTACGAAGCTGCCTGAGTTTTGTAGTAAACCAGGGTTTGTTGTTGTATGTGCGAAAAGTTTTCATGGGCACACACATATCCTCACAAAAACTGACGTAGGATGTCACAGTGTCAGTAAGCTCATCCAAGTCTGTCGCTGCAGACTCAAAAATACTCCAATCAGTACAGTCAAAGCAGGCTTGTAGTTCCAGCTTTGCCTCGTTGGTCCATCTCTTCACCGTTTTCATCACAGGCTTTGCAGATCTTAAGTTCTGCCTGTAAGTTGGGAGAAGATGAACCAAACAGTGGTCAGAGAGTCCCAGGGCAGCACGAGGGACAGAGCGATAAGCATCCTTTAATGTAGTGTAGCAGTGGTCCAGTGTGTTTTTGTCCCTGGTAGGACACTTAAAAAAGCTGGTTTTGTTGAAATACTGAGACTCAGCCTCATGTTTTGGGGTACAAGGCAGTGACTCACGCGTATATAAATACAAAAGTTTTTTCCAATGAAATTAATATGCTGCAGTGGACAACAGCGTGCTACACAAAGTTGAAAGTCACTAGACGATTTATCTTTGACAATCCAAACACATGCATGTAAAAAGTTTACTGGCACTCTTAAATGAACCAGTATCAAGGTTCACAGCTGGCTCCCACAGTTCACCCTAACCTATGCCAAATCCTTATGATCCTGAACTGGAAAGTGGAACAGAAATTGAATGATAGATGCATGGATTGACAGATATTTATTCATCCTTTTCAGGAACGCTTCCTTTATATCTTCCTATTAATAACACCTAAATGGTTGCCAAAAATCAGTAAATTTTGTGGCGTTTTTGGAGAAACCTATTTAAAAAAAGGTGGAAAACTAAGTTCACTCCACTAATTGTTTTTCTTTTAACATATAGACATATCAAGATTTGCTCTTCATTTATAAAATTATAAAGATAAAGGTGATATAACACAATAAACTACATGCCACACTCCTATTTTGTAGTCCGTTCTATAATTTAAATATGCATACATTGAAATTTTAAATATGAAAAAAGGAAGTACACCCCTACATTCTGCGTGTACTACGTCAAATACCTAAAATAAGAATCAAGTTCATCAGATCATGTGTAAAAGATTACAACATTATAGAGGATCTTGAAAGAACTGGTCTTATTTATATATCTTACACATTTGGTTTGCTCCTTGTTGTTGAAATGTGTGTTACCACCATGCTAAGACTGAAAGAGATCTTTGAAAACATCAGAAAGAAGGTTTTATATGCCTATGAATCTGGAAAAGGATTCAAAAACATTTCCAAAAATTGGAAATAAACAACTCCACTTTCCAGAAGATCATTTACAAATGGAGAAGGTTTGAAACATCTGTCAAATTATCCAGGCCAGGACGCCCAAGTAAGTTCAGTCTAAGAGAAGAACGCAAGCTGCTGCTTGCTACTGTTGGTGTCAAAGTGCATGAGTCTATCATTACAATGAGTCTGCACAAATGTGCTCTACACTGGGGCAATGCCAGGAGAAACCCTTTGCTATACTGAAAGGTCATCAGGGCAAGAGTAAACTTTGCCCTCAAACACCCAGGCAAAGACCAAGACTTTAGAACAATGTACTCTGGACAGATGACACAAAGAAAGAGTTATCTGACCACAGAACCAGAAGATATATTTGGTGAAAACTAAAGATGGCATTTGATCAGAAGATCAAGAAGCCAACTGTAAAGCCTGTGGCTGAAATGCTAAGGTTTGGGGCTATTTGTGAATTTCCCCTTGGGATTAATAAAGTATCTATCTACACTGCCTGGCCAAAATAAAAGTCGCCACCAAAAAAAAAGGTCACACACACTAATATTTCGTTGGACCGCCTTTAGCTTTGATTACGGCACGCATTCGCTGTGGCATTGTTTCAATAAGCTTCTGCAATGTCACAAGATTTAGTTCCATCCAGTGTTGCATTAATTTTTCACCAAGATCTTGCATGATGGGTGCATCACTTCATCTGCCTCTCTTCTTACCCTGATGCGCCCATCACTCTGGAACAGGGTAAATCTGGACTCATCAGACCACATGACCTTCTTCCATTGCTCCAGAGTCCAATCTTTATGCTCCCTAGCAAATTGAAGCCTTTTTTTCCGGTTTGCCTCACTGATTAGTGGTTTTCTTACGGCTACACAGCTGTTCAGTCCCAATCCCTTGAGTTCCCTTCGCATTGTGCGTGTGGAAATGCTCTTACTTTCACTATTAAACATAGACCTGAGTTCTACTGTTGTTTTTCTTCGATTTGATTTCACCAAACGTTTAAGTGATTGCGATCATTCAGGATTTTTTTCTGGCCACATTTCTTCCTCGAAGATGATGGGTCCCCACTATCCTTCCAGTTTTTAATAATGCGTTGGACAGTTCTTAACCCAATTTTAGTAGTTTCTGCAATCTCCTTAGATGTTTTCTCTGCTTGATGCATGCCAATGATTTGACCCTTCTCAAACAGACTAACATCTTTCCCACGACCACGAGATGTGTCTTTCAACATGGTTGTTTAATAAATGATTAGCAACTCATTGCACCAGTTGGGGTTAAATAACTTGTTGCCAGCTGAAAGATAATCGCCCATGCAGTAATTATCCAAAAGGAGGCTCGTACCTATTTGCTTAGTTAAATCCAGGTGGCGACTTTTTTTTTTGCCAGGCAGTGTATTTTGCTGCATCAAGGCCTGGACAGCTCACCATTACAGAATCTGCAAAGAATTCTTCACTGTACCGAGTGTGCTTGAGGATATTGTGAGATCATCTGTCAGTAGACTGAAGCTCAACCAAAAGTGTGCCATACAACATGACAATGACCCTAAACATTCTAGTAAATTCACCAAAGAATGGCTGAAGTGAAAGAAATGGAAGGTTCTAGAATGGCCATTTTCAAAGCCTAAATCTGAAACCTATTGATAAAATGGGGAGGTGGTCGGTACTTGAAATGGGCTGTGCATGTAAGACACTCTTCAAATATCATACAGCTCAAAGAAATCTACATGGAGGAGTGGAAAAAACTTTCCCCCAGTCAATGTCAGAGGCTGGTAGGCAGGTACAGTGGAACCTCGAGATACGATCACCTCTGTATACGAGAAATTCAAAATACGAGGAAAGTATGAGCGAAAATTTCAGATCTAAATGCGAGCATTGGCTCGCATAACGAGCCACGACCCAGGCTGTGGGTATAGCTTGCGGCTTAGCGAGGGGGCGTGGTAGCAGTTGCGAGCCGCGATCTGCGGTGTCTGCGTTTCTCACTTAAGTGCACAGGTGGGAAACTGCCCACATCCATGATTGTTCCTGTGGCTGATGGGCTGCAGCTGCCATGTCCTCCCCGCATATATAGATAAGCGCGAGCCGGTTAAGGGGGAGAAGAAGTAAAAGAAAAGAGAGGAGAGAGAACGGAGGTTGCGGCAGGCAGGCAGGCGGGCGCAGTAAGTCGGTGCGGAAGAGCGAGCGCAGGCTCGCGTGTAGCTGAACAGTGAGCTGAACAGGCGAGCCAAACAGCTGAAGCAGGACGGTGTAGAGAAGGTCAGCTGCATTAAGAGTGTCTCGCCTGTTGCAGAGCCCGCAGGTGACACGCTAACAGAGAAGAAGCACCGGGGATTGTCATCTGTTTTTTTAAAGACTGCATCCTTTTGACGTTTTAACCTCGTGTTAAAGGATTGTTATTCTTGTGTATTTTAAACCTCCACTTCACAACTGTTTTAAGGATTATTTATTTAAAGATTTATTGAATGCTCTACTGCACTTTGGACACCTGTTTTGATTCTTTTAATAATCAGTTATATTATTTACCAGTGTTATTTATTAAAGGTAGACTACAGTATATATAATTTATCAGTGTTATTTGTTAGGAAAATTGATTTTTATGTTAATATATTTGGGGTGCGGAACGGATTAACTGGATTTCCATTATTTTCAATGGGGAAGTTTGTTCTAGATACGAGAAATTTGCTATACAAGCTCAGTGCTGGAACGAATTAAACTCGTATCTAGAGGTTCCACTGTATAAGAAATGCCTACATGAGGTTGTTTCTGAAAAAGGGGACAACACAGGCTATTAGAGATAAGGGTGTGCTTACTTTTTCTACAGACAGAAACAGAATATCTGTTCCCCAAATAAATTATTGCAAAATCAAATTTAATTACATCACTTTTAGCTATAGATCAAATTTAAATATAGTTCAAACAATGATCTGCCCATATCATTGTTGGTTTTGCTAAAACGGGAAAAGCTGTGGTGTTTCCAACTTTTGTTTCCTAAAGTTCTCTTGAGCACTTTTTGGACCAAATTTTAGAGTTTTCTGAAAGGTTAAAAAATATCAATCTGGTGGTGCTTTGAAACCAAAAGAAATATCCATAAGAAAAATGCAATTAAAAAAATATCAGAGTAATAATCCTCAACAGCCAAAGCTACCCAATATCAATTTTAGTATGATTAGTTAAGTATAAGACAGCCAAAGCCTTTCATTTAGCTACAAAGAACCTCAAAATATTAAATCAAGCAATGAAATGCTCCAGGGAAGACTAGTTCAAGATAAAGTACGCCAGTGGATGCAACCCAGGCTCAAAAGTAAACATGGCAGATTATTAAAACATAAAAATTACATTTTACAAATACAACAATAAAGACTTAAAAGAATGGGAAACAAAACACTTAAGAGAGTGCTCTACTTCACTTATTTAAGCAAGTTCAAGGTCCTTACTACTATGTTTTCACTTAAAAACACAGACATCAGTCTACACTACCTCAGTCTACCAGTTTTTAACCAAAGAAAATGGGTTTTGACTTTTGCAAATGCTCTACACAGCCTTATAATTGCAGTATGGACATGTAAAAACAAAGAGTGTTGAAAATGTAGATTCAAATTGCACTCTGATTGTTTTGTGCTTATTATCAGGCCCTTCCCTGATTGGATCCTGCTCATTACATTTTCTCAGCCGCTTTGTTCGCCTTACATTTGTGTGTTGCTGTCAATAGCAATTCCACCTTGTCGTTAGTCCAGACAAAACAATAAATTTTTTTATTTCTGCATTCACCATTGCGTCTCTCCATGTGTAAATGCAAGCTGCAAATGAATGTCTAGCATGAAGGACACTTCCCCTTCCTGTTTCTCCCAATGTATGCATGCCCACTGTAACTCATATGCGTTTTTGGTCATTTTAGTGTGGCCTGAACAGATACTGTTTTCATTTAAAAACACTATTTTTTAAATGAAAACAAAGTAGCCTGGATATGGCCTAAAAGTGAGAGTAGGATGACCACATACTACGGACTGCCTCCTCCTCTTGATTGGTATCAGCATCATTCTTTTGTTTAAAATTTGGTGGAAATCAGGCAATATTTTCTTTGTTAATTTCCATTTTTGTTGGTGTACAATATATTAAACGCAAAGAAAGTAAGATGGATAGCTATGTAATGGGAAATCCAATTTAATTAAAGATATCAAAAATGAAACTTTTAACCAGACTCCAAGGAAAAATGTGCACCCTTTTCTAGTTGCTAAATTTAATTTGTATAACTAGGTATGTTAAGGAATTCCATTATTTCTAGCTAAGAAAAAAAAAAATCAGTTATATCCATTTAAAAGTCTCAAGAGAGAGGTTAGCTCAGGTCGAAATTAGATTCTAAGGCCTAATTTTCAATTCAGATTCCAAATTTTAAAGTGGACAGCCAGGAAATGCTGTCAACCAGTCACATTTCCAAAGCTAATAGTGGGAACACTTTTTAGAAATCTAGGTGTTTGGTAGATATCTATAAACCATCTTACTCTTATAAAGCAAACTCAAACCAATAATCACCATTAACACACGTAGCCAGCTGTTTATCTGATGCAACAGAAAACTGAATTCATCACTTGACCTTCTTCCATTGATTCAAAGATTTAGTTTCAAAGCTCACATGCCCATTGTAAGCGCTTTTGATAGTGGACAGTGTGCCTGTTCACTCTGACTGGCCTTCAGCTACGCATTCCCATACACAGCAAGGTTCGATGCACTGTGTCTTGTGACACATTACTTCCATATCTATCATTAAAATTATCTCATTTGTGCCACAGTAGTAATTTTTTTTGGTTTGCACCAGAGGGGATAGCCTTCAATGACCTCTCAAATCAAGGAGTCTTGACTGCCTGAAACCCCCATTAGGAGTTAGTGGTTCTACCTTCCTCGGATCACTGTTGGTAAGTACTCACACCAAGCCTAAATCACAAGCAACCCACAAGCTTTGCAGCTTTCGAAATGCTCCAACCCAGTCATCTAGCTGTAATGAACTGGTTCTTATCAAAGTCACTCCAGTTTTTACACCTGTCAATATCTTCTGCACTCAACATGGTGATTATGAGTATGTAATGTCAGCTTACCATCTAATACAGTATATAAACTGATCACTACAGCGTTAAAACCACTGACAGATGAAGTGAATACCACAGATCATCTCATTACAATGGCAATTGTCAAGGGGTAGAATATATTACATAGCAAGTGAGCAGTCAGTTCTTGAAATTGTGTTGGAAACAGGAAAAATGGGTAAGTGTAAACATCTAATAGACTTTGGCCAGGAGCAAACTGTGATGGCTAGAAAACTGGGTCAGAACATCTTCAAAACAGCATGTCTTGTTGGGTTTATCCCAGTATGCAATGGTTACTATCTAACAAAAGTGGTCCAAGGAAGGAAAAGCAGTGAACCGGTCATGGGTGCCTGAAGGCTTACTGATGTGCATAGACAGGGAAGTCTAGCCTGTCTGGTTTGATCTCACAGAAGAGCTACTCTAGGACAAATTGCTGAAAAACATGATGATGGCCATGAGAGAAAAGTGTCAGAACACAGACTGGTCAGAGTGCCCATGTTAACTCCTGCCAACTGCCGAAAGTGCCTACAGTGGGCACATGAGCATCAGAACTGGACCATTGAGCAATGGAATTTGGTGGCTTCGTCTGATAAAGAAGGTTCTTTTGGTTCATGTGTATAGGTGTCATTTACTCAGAAGTAAAAAGTCAAAATGTATTTATAAAGCGCCAATCACAGACAAAAATCACAAAGTGCTGAACAATAAAAACACAGAATAACATGAAAAATTAAAACAAAATACAGAGTAATGACAATACAAAAACATCCATAGAATGACAGGATTCCCTAATTCAAAGCACCTTACACTCTGCTACTCTGTGATCAGCAGGCAAATACAGTGATCCCTCACTATATCGCGCTTCGCCTTTCGCGGCTTCACTCCATCGCGGATTTTATATGTAAGCATATTTAAATATATATCGCAGATTTTTTGCTGGTTCACGGATTTCTGCGGACAATGGGTCTTTTCATTTCTGGTACATGCTTCCTCAGTTGGTTTGCCCAGTTGATTTCATACAAGGGACGCTATTGGCAGATGGCTGAGAAGCTACCCAGCTTACTTTTCTCTCTCTCTTGCGCTGACTTTCTCTGATCCTGACGTAGGGGGATTGAGCAGAGGGGCTGTTCGCACACCTAGACGATACGGACGCTCGTCTAAAAATGCTGAAAGATTATCTTCACGTTGCTATCTTTTGTGCAGCTGCTTCCTGAAACGACATGCTGCACGGTGCTTCGCATACTTAAAAGCTCGAAGGGCACGTATTGATTTTTGCTTGCTTGTTTTTCTCTGTCTCTCTCTCTCTTTCTGTGCTCTTGACGGAGGGGGTGTGAGCTGCCGCCTTCAACAGCTTTGTGCCGCGGTGCTTCGCATACTTAAAAGCCAAACAGCCCTATTGATTTGTTTGCTTTTCTCTATCTATGTGACCTTTGAAGAGGAAGATATGTTTGCATTCTTTTAATTGTGAGATGGAACTGTCATCTCTGTCTTGTCATGGAGCACAGTTTAAACTTTTGAAAAAGAGACAAATGTTTGTTTGCAGTGTTTGAATAACGTTCCTGTCTCTCTACAACCTCCTGTGTTTATGCGCAAATCTGTGACCCAAGCATGACAATATAAAAATAACCATATAAACATAGGGTTTCTACTTCACGGATTTTCGTATTTCGCGGGTGGCTCTGGAACGCAACCCCCGCGATGGAGGAGGGATTACTGTAGTCAAAGGACGACCCCTGCATCAACACAGTCGTTTTATGCCAAAATGGAGTTTCCGTCACCAATCCACACGGACACCCTGTTGAAGTCTCCCAGTCATTACACACGTGGCGACGTTGGCTATGCGGTGTATCTTGCAATGGTAGAAAATAACTACAACAACTCCTTCACCTGTTTCTTCCCATCTACTTTCCTAGCACCTTTCAACTATTCTCCGGTCTCTTTGTCTATGTGTTTCCACCAAACACACTCTGGCACACTTTCAAAATACTGTTAAGAAACAGAATGCCTCTGTGCTGTGGGAAACCAGTAAATTTAGAAGAAATAAACAAAAGTGTGCACCTAAGAATTATATTAATATACTTAGTTTTTATTCACATCAGGCACATATGATCAAAATGAAACTACAGCAATATTCATTCAACATCATTAAGTAACAGATGCCATCTATTTCCTGCTTGATCCTCTGTAGGTGCGTATCTGGCATCACAAAAGATCAAAGCCATTGTGTGGGTGCTCTAAGCAAATCAACAATCATTTCAATATATCATTACAAATGAATGGAAAATACTTATAAAGATAAAAAAACAGACCTAGCTGGATTTACATCTAACCCAGGGGTGGGCAAAGTCATTCCTGGAGGGCCGCAGTGGTCGCGGGTTTTTGTTCCAACCCAGTTGCTTAATTAGAAAACAATCCTTGCCAATAAATACATTTCATGGTTTGTTAGTGCTTTAACTCTGCTATGTCAAGTCATTCTCATATCCTAGATTTTTTTTCCATTCTAAGGATATCATCCAAATACTTTGAAGTGTAAAACGGATGGGTAATTCTCAGTCCTTCACTTTTTTCTCTTCTCTTTCCTTCCAAGTATTTAATTAAACCAAATAGTGCACGATAAATACCTGTAAAGGGTAACAAGCAAAATGGATAACTGCTGGTTTCTTTTGTCATTTGCATCTTATTGCTAATAAGGAGCAATTAAAATCCGAGAATGCAGCTGTTTAAGACTTAAATAAGCAATAAGGATTCAAAATCTTAATGAGGGAGATAACTAAAATGAAGCAGAAGTGTTTCTAGAGCAGTAAGTGCTTCTTATTAAACAATTGGGTTGGAACAAAAACCTGCAGCCACTGTGGCCCTCCAGGAATGACTTTGTCCACCCCTGATGTAACCTAATCCATCAAATTAGTGTTTTTCTTTCACATACAAGGTGGTGTATCTGAATGGCTTCTCTCTTCTTACTGCATCAAAAACACTCAAAATAAATTAGCAGAGAAAAAGACATTGACCAAATTTAGTCATGAATTTTCAGATGCACAAAAAATGACAGACAAATAAGTAGGGCTGCACGATTAATCTTTTTTTTCTCATGATAACGATATTTATGACCCACGATCAGTTAATAAATATCGTCGCGATTTTACAGTATAAAGACCAAACTGTTTTTTATGGGCTGAGCTTACGGATTGGACTGCGTCACTATGACGTTACTGCGTCTAGATTGCAAGTGCTTTCTGAAGCAGTAGAGGTCAATAGCAGCAATAACAGTCAGTCAGAATAAACATATGATGACGGAGCAACGTGCAGAAATGCGATCATTAGTTCCTAAAAAGGGGTCATACTCAGTTGTCTGGAACTATTTCGATTTCGAGGAATGTGATGTTGATCAGGTACGAGTCTTGTGCAAACTTTGCTCCTGTTCCGTCCAAACGTCCCAAGGTAACACAACAAACCTCATCAATCACCTTAAAAGCCACCACAAAGTACACTATCAAGAATTTCAACGACTGAAGGCACAAACAGCAACAACAATAAATTACCAGCCATCCACAACACAGACAACAATATCAGGGACATTGTTCAACACAATACCATATCTGCCTAGCTCGCAAAGACACCGGGAAATAACAGAGGTGATCACATACCATATAGCCAAGGATATGTGTCCAATAACCACTGTGAGCAGTGAGGGGTTTAACAAAATGATCACAACACTTGATAAAAGATATAGCATTCCCTCACGCAACCATTTTTCCAATGTTGCGCTGCCCTCGCTGTATGCGAAATGCCGAAAAGAAATAGAAAGAGAAATTCTCAGGCTCAGCCTTGAATATTTTGCTGCCACGACCGACTTATGGTCAAGCAGAACTGCGGAACCGTATTTGAGCTTGACAGTTCATTTTATTGACAGCAAGTCTGAGATGAAAAGCAAGCCTTTGCAAACTTCGTTTTTCCCACAAGAGCATACATCGGCGTTTATTGCAGTGGGCCTCAAAGAAGCGATGTCCGCTTGGGGCTTGGTGGAAGAAAGACTTGTGTGCATCACAACGGACAACGCAGCTAATATGATTAGGGCAGCATCTGTGAATAACTGGCCGAGGCTACACTGCTTTGGTCACAGACTTCATTTACCAAAGGAATAATTGTCATTATTAATCGTGATAAAAATTTTGAGCAAAATAATCGTGATAATCATTTTTTCTGTTATCGTGCAGCCCAACAAATAAGTAATGCTGCTTCCACGTGTACAGATTAATAACCTCACAATAAGTCAAGCACAGAACATCAAATAAGTCTTGATTGTCAAAAACAAAGACATAGCAGACAATTACAGGATTCCCTCCAGCACCTATACACACATGCATTTTATATGAATAATCATGTCAGTCATGTCATATTTAAAAAGATTCACAAAGCCTTAAAGGATGCTGTGCGAGCCATACATCACATTGTCAAATGTCTACAAATACACTGTCTTTTTTGCAGCATGCCTTCTGAAAACAGATGTTGTTTAAGAGAAAACATCAACAATGTGAAGAAAGGTCACTAATCTGAGATGAGCAGTCCTAATAGTTGACCTGCTTGCTATATTTAAAAAAAAAAAAAAAAAAAAAAGACTCTAGGCTCAGTATTCATGCATAAAAACACCTCACATCCAGAAGTGAAAGGAAAAGTTAGTCTGTGCACAGTTACTTTTCAAGGATTGTGCATTATTAAACTTTCCTTTTATTCATACAACTTGGCATTTTCCTGTCAGACCACAAGATAGGAAACGTCAAACACAGAGAATGAGTCACCTGGGTTATTGTTCTGTGAACTTTAATAGGTCAGGGTAAGACCAAGACAGCTGAACACCACTCAACAGCAATCTTGGTTGTGCTGTTGCAGGAGAAGCATAGAGCAAGCCTCCTTGGGTGAACTTTCTAAACTTTTTAAAATTTCAGCTCCTCACATCTTCTAATTAAAATCCAGGCTAAACACTTGTCTTTAGGTATCATGAGGAAAGGATTTATATTAACACCACCTAAATCTGCTTTAACCCACCACTGTACTGATCTATACTTATTTTATAGTGGAAAATATTCAGACATTTTAACTGTACTCTGTTGTGTTGTTGATTTAAATTTAAAAGGACAAATTTGCCACTTTTGCCCATCAATCTATTCCACACTCAATAACATATTTTTTGCTTTGCTATTATAGGTTTTCTGAAAGGTTTGGTAATTTACTAAAAATCAAAAAATGAAATCTTGTCTATTGCACAATTTCTCAATGACTATCCTATGTTAATGGAAAAAAAATTATCCTATTTGTGTTTAGCCATTTCTGTATCTTTCCTCAACACACCACAGTGTTTTGGGTCAACATCCCATACATTCATTTACTTGCTACACTACACCACTAACACACCTGGTTTAGCTACTCACTAACTCATCTATATTACTAAACCACAGTTTAATTAATGCACGGACGCACCGAAACGCATGCACACTGCGCTCCAACGCAGCAGCTTCCCACAGTCAGTAGGTGAAGCCCACTTCAGACACACCAGAAGCAAACACGTCACGGCTCCACAATGAAAGAGCTCAACTAACGGAAATACAAAAGGAGCCCGTATGGATAGACACAATGAAAGAACGCAACAACAATGAACGCAGGCGCCCACACTAAGAATCGGCTGTAATACAAATGCGCCACGGCACCCCAGAGTCAAACGCAGCGGTTTCGCTTTAGTTCAAATAGGGTTATTGAATTAAATGGAAACTTTACCATGCCTACAACCTGTGAACTAAACCTGAGGAAAAGCGTACACGCCAGGTTCTACAGCCGCCCGGACGCGACCGCCCACACCACCGCATATACGACGACACAGCCATAAAAAAACAAAAATGAGACTGCATGAAGAAGGACAATAACAGAAGCGCGTTGAAATGAACTGTCCCAGGACGCACCCACCCTCCATGATATTTCATCACGCAGCGGCTTCCCACCGAGGCGCATACGTACTGCACTGTGGCGCACGCCCCAGAGTCAAACGCAGCGGCTTCCCAGAGTCAGTAGGTGGCGCCCACACAACACAACCTGTACACTACACTTACTCTAATCCACTGTGCCAGTAATATAAATCACATAACAGTCACAGACTCAAACCCAGCGGTTTCCCAGACTCAGTGGCTGGCACACGAACACCACAACCTGTAAACTAAACTTGCTGTGCTCCACTCTGCCAGTAGTTGGTGTCAGCAAAGGCAACGGAATCACATCTCCACAAAACGAAACCGCCTTAGTACAGATATGCTTATTTAATTAAATGACATTTCGCCAGACGCACCCACCCTCCATGATATGTCATCCATCCAAATATCGGATGGAACAGAAACTGATTGCCATTCTTGGATTTACGATTCTCTAGAGAATCACGGGCTTACTTGTTCATTTGAATCGGGTGTGCTGTTGGTAGAATTTAAAAATATAAATGAAGATGCTGATGCGCTTTCAGCAATTTGTGAATCAAATCTGTATTACTTGAGTCAAGTCACAAGATATAATATGCTTTTGGGAAATGCAAGAAGTTCTCGTTACATTATTAAGGATAATGTTACACATCAAGGATTATTGGCATTTACTATATTAAAATGTTATACAGAGTTTTCACAAGCAAATGGCTAACTAAAAACTATTTTCTTGGGTGGCTTAAGACATTTGCTCAGTACTGTAAATAGAAATTAATACACATACACAACATCAGACAAAAAGCTTTGCTTCTAGAAGTTGCCACTTTTTATGAAAAGGGCCATGAAAGACGCACATAGCCATGTAATTTAATGGTTTGGCTAGCCTGTAGAAAGTACTCTGTGTTCACATGTATTCAGAGAGATGGTAAAAACAAGTTTCTGAATGAGAAATTACACCTGAATGCCCTGCAAACTCTGAGCTAAGAATCATACAACTGGCAGAAAAAAAAGCTAGCCAAAATCTCTGAGCTGTGACATAACACTGATCTTTCATCTAGTCAATCTATATAAACAAAATGCTAGGGCTTGTCCATCTGTCAAGAAGAGCAGTGACATTAGTAGAGTGTCAAATCCAATTACATGACAAACAACAACTTAAATTAAAAAAAAAAAAAAAAAAAAAAAAAAGAAGAGCAGCAACATCTGCTGAGCACGAAAAGAAAAAAGTCACGGTGCTGAACACTGCCAAGCAAGAAGTCATCATGAATATAGAGCAACAGACAAAAATGATAGCTCAGAGGCATACAAGACAAGGGTCAGGATACAGAACGCCCCAGGGATAGAAATGCACAACAACAATCAAGAAGATCATTAAATAGTTTAAACTTCCAACCATATCCAAGCATTACTTTCATAATTCTTACATTTATGTTTCTTTGAAAATCAATACAAAACAAAGTTGCATGTATAATGTGTTCAATGTCCAATGGTATTTTTAATATTTAAAACAAAGGAATGTGTTGCCAAAATAGATAAAGCTAATATCTACTGAATATCATTCATCTATCTAGATAAGATAGATGCTGTGGAGCATGGCCCGGACACAGACAGGTGGACACAGATAGTTCACCCAACACACGTTTATTATACCTAATTTGCAATAAAGTGAACACACACACACAACCCACTTCACCCCAAAGTGCAGGCCTCTTTCCAATGCCTCTCCTTCAGGTCCGCCTCCACTCCTCTCCTCCGAGCTCTGTCCAGCTACGCTCCCGACTCCAGCCATCGAATGGAGGGAGGCGGTCCCTTTTATATCCAACCGGATGTGCTCCAGGTGCCTCCCAATGAGTGACTACCGGCACTCCCCGGTGTGGCAGAAGTGCCGGCTGTACACCCGGAAGAACTCCAGGTGTCCCTGGTCTTCTTCCCCCTAGCACTTCCAGGTGTGGCGGAAGTGCGGAGGGCCAGGGCTCCACAGGAATTCGGGCGCCCCCTGACAGTGACCACAGGCCCCTACAGTGTTGAGCTTCCAAGCCCTGTTCCTGTGGTCCCCATACCATCCAGTGCAGCTGCCCTCTCATGGTCCGGAGGAGGCGTAGTCCCTCTTCCGGTCCTTCCGGGCGTCCCGGCTGGGTACCACCTCCAGCCATTTGCCACAATGCATAAGATAAACCTATAAATAATTGTTTTTTTTTTTGTTTTTTTTTTAAAAGTTGTGTGTTTCACTAGTTATATAAAATAATAAAATAAAACTGTGTCTATCAGAAATACAATTTAAGTAGTCAAATTGAACTCAAGAGGAAATATTTAATAGGTTTAGTTTGCTCTTTATTTGATCTATAATTTCTTTTTTGAACAAATTAAATAACAAAACCAACAGAAACATTGTTTCTCTGAAAAGTGTGATTGGAAATTCACAAGAACGCACTGAAGTGGTAAGGTGAAACAACAACTCAGAGCCCCATACACACTGATAGTACGTGAACACAGCACTTGTCTAGTAATAAAAAAGGTGATTACCAAATGAGTAGGTAAGTAAAGGAAGTAGATACTCTAATGCCATAATGTCAATTCCATGAGAATTTCATTTAGTAACGCTCATACAAATAAAATGCCCATACCAAACACAGAACAAAGACAACTGTAACCATTTTTCCTCAAAAGACGACAAACAACTACTGCACACTATAACATAATGAAATTGCCTAATCTATTTCATGGTGCCAATCCCTCATTATGGGCCACAAGGCAGATCTGAACAAGTAGTAATGAAACCAATTCCACAAAAACACAGACAGCAATTTATCAGATATTAAGGTCACGATGTTAAACGTATTTCTCAACTTATGGGTAAGCACTTTTATGAAATCTGTTAGTCTGGGCATCGTTTCAACCAAGTCATTAACTAGACAGCAAGAGAGTGAACAAAGGGTGGACTGAGTGCCTAAAATATACAGGGTGTTCCAACAGAACATCACAAACATGTAACATCTGGGACTGGCAACTGCAAAACACTTACAGGTTCAATGATACTCAGAAAAGTATTAACATCTTCAACACTCACTGTTAATTATTAAGCTTGTCTTACAAATACCTAATGTAAAAATACTCTTGAATAAAAACAAACAAGATTTACCATCAAAGCAAGCACAGACAGAAAGACTGCTCCGCTACTATGTATGGAATGCATTGCGCAATTGGGACAGTTACACTACCTGAGCTGTTGCAACCTCCCAAATCTATTGAAGTTTTTAAATCCTAGAACAGATTGAAATGCTAACCACTAGTGCAGCAAAATAAGAAAAAAACATAACAGCTGCTTTCAGATGACCACAGGGTTTATATACATCTTTAAAATTCAGAGACAGAATGACCAGTCCATTGGCTTCTTTTTACCCAATTTACATTTCTGCAGGTTTAGAACTTGGGTCATAGCCACATGTTGCACCTCAAGCAAAACACATACCAGGATTACTTACATAAAAACAGTGTTATTAAAGCATGCTACATACAGTACATTACACTTTAGCACATATCCTCAAAACCACAACTAAGAAGGTGCTAGATGAATAATACTGAAAGCAAAGCTATCAAAACAAGCATAAAACAAAAATGCACAACAACTAGGTTAAATTCTACAATATTCAATAAAGTTATACTTCTTTTTGACAGTGACTTTAGAGGAAAGGAAACAGACACTGACTCTCAAAAGTGAAATAGTGAAAGGTAGCAAGTATGTATCAAAAACATAGGCAAAGTTATGCTATCCCTTATACAATCTCATTTTCTGGAAACAAGATAGATTGGTTTGGTGGTAGCCATTTGTCATAACAAGCTATTTGGGGTGGGGTCTATGGAAAGAAAGATCACCTCCCTCTGAATTGGATCATTTTTCTCCTAAGGACCTCTATATAACTGCAATTTTTATATTTTATATATCTATATATATATATCTATATATATATATCTAAATATATATATATATATATATATATATATATATATATATCTATATATATATATATATATATATATATATATATATATATATAAAAATAAAGACCGCAGTTATATAGAGGTCCTTAGGAGAAAGACACTGGTACTCAAGTTACAATGGAGCTGTATTAAGCAAGAACACATCTTGCTCTCTAAGTGCTGTGAGTAAAGTCCTTATTGTGGATCTCTGAATTAACTAATTAACAGTTTATAATATTGTCATTTTGTATGCTACTAAGAACTGTCATTAAGTTTCAATTTCAGGTTGAAAAATACAAATAAGGTTAGCAAGTTTCATGTGAAGCTTTTTATGGGTTATTGCCAAAAACGTTAGTGTATCCATAAATTGTATTACTTTAATAATTCATTTTCTAAACCTACTACATTTCAGGTATACTGGTTGCACAAGACCATTGATCACACAGCAAGAATAAACCTTAAATTGGATACCAGTTTATCACAGGGTACATACACACACACATTGCCTATTAACCTAATAAGGATTTATTTAATTGTGGTAGGTAGAAATGTCATTTGAATACAATGCAAACACAGGGAGAACGAGAAATGTCCACACAATTAGACGCGGAGTTGAAAATCAAACCCAGGAGTTGGAGCTATAGCTGAAAAATGGTAAGAATATTACTCTCCTCCTATGAACTACAGTGCCTATAAAAAAGTATTCCCCCAACAGACGTTTGCACATTTTATTTTATTCTCAAGCCACATTGCATCACAATGTATTATTTGGACATTTTTTTACACTGGTCAATAGAAAAAGCCTCTTTGACGCCAAAGTGACAAACCATCTCTGCAAAGTGGCCTACATTAATTACAAATCAAAGACACAAAATTGATTGCATATGTACTTACTCTGTGACAAACCTAAACTATCACAGGTGCAGGCAAACACCTAGTTCATTGCAGAGTGTGATACAGATGGAAATAAGTATCAGCACATCTAAATCTAAGGTCATTCTCCTGTACAAAAAATAAAAAATAGAGGTATGTTCTCTTTAGGTAATGGTGTGCAACAGTTCCAAGTGAACTTGTTCAAGTGCCTCATAGTGTTGTTCACAAGTGAAGGAAAAGGAGATTGTGAGTTTAACAAGTAAATCAGTGCATCAGCAGCACTTTCACAGCTCTTCTATACTTGTGATAGTGAAGCATAAATTAAGTCCACCAAGGAAACTTTCAGTTTACCAGTCAGTCTAAGACAGTGACAAAAAGCATAAGACAGCAAGTACACAAAACCAAAATAAGACTTCTGTGCAGGGTTGTGTTGTTCAGTCTCTGTGACAGTAGGAATTGGAGTAAAACTGGTGCTTCTCCAGATTGAGAAGCATGTTGACAGTACTACACTATGCAATTAGAATGCCTTCTATGCACCTCAAACATGGAGTGTGTACAGTACAAATTAAAAACTCACTGAGAGATAACACAGGACATTCCTCGGGGAATCCTGTGGGGGGTGCTCTGAGAGTATGGGGTACCGGACCCCCTGATAAGAGCTGTTCGGTCCCTGTACGATCGGTGTCAGAGCTTGGTCCGCATTGCCGGCAGTAAGTCGAACCCGTTTCCAGTGAGAGCTGGACTCCGCCAGGGCTGCCCTTTGTCACCGATTCTGTTCATAACTTTTATGGACAGAATTTCTAGGCGCAGCCAGGGTGTTGAGGGGGTCCAGCTTGGTGGACTCAGGATTGGGTCACTGCTTTTTGCAGATGATGTTGTCCCGTTTGCTTCATCAGGCCGTGATCTTCAGCTCTCTCTGGATCGGTTCGCAGCTGAGTGTGAAGCAGCAGGGATGGGAATCAGCACCTCCAAATCCGAGACCATGGTCCTCAGCCGGAAAAGGGTGGAGTGCCCTCTCAGGGTTGTGAGCGAGATCCTGCCCCAAGTGGAGGAGTTCAAGTATCTCAGGGTCTTGTTCACAAGTGAGGGAAGAATGGAGCGTGAGATCGACAGGCGGATCGGTGCGGCGTCCGCAGTGATGCGGGCTCTGCATCGGTCTGTCGTGGTGAAAAAGGAGCTGAGCCATAAGGCAAAGCTCTCAATTTACCAGTCGATCTATGTTCCTACCCTCACCTATGGTCATGAGCTATGGGTAGTGACCGAAAGAACGAGATCGCGAATACAAGCGGCTGAAATTAGTTTTCTCCGTAGGGTGTCTGGGCTCTCCCTTAAAGATAGGGTGAGAAGCTCAGTCATTCGGGAGGGGCTCAGAGTAGAGCCGCTGCTCCTCTGCATCGAGAGGAGTCAGATGAGGTGGCTCGGGCATCTGATCAGGATGCCTCCTGGACGCCTCCCTGGTGAGGTGTTCCGGGCATGTCCAACCGGGAGGAGGCCCCGGGGAAGACCCAGGACACGCTGGAGGGACTATGTCTCCCGGCTGGCCTGGGAACGCCTTGGGATTCTCCCGGAAGAGCTAGAAGAAGTGGCCGGGGAGAGGGAAGTCTGGGCATCTCTGCTCAAGCTGCTGCCCCCGCGACCCGACCTTGGATAAGCGGAAGAGGATGGATGGATGGATGGATGGATGCTAGAATGATTCTCTCTCTCTGGCCTGGGAGGCATATGGAAATTCGTCAGGAAATGTTAAAAGAAGTTGCTCACAGTATGATGGAGGATATAACACTCATCAGAAGAAGCAAAGTGAAAATGCTGATAATGATATTTTTATTGGCCAGTATCTCATTTTTTTTTTTTTTGGCATTCATCTCTTTTAAGCGGTCAAATAATTAATTTATAGACAAGAGTTTTTTTAAACTGGGGGCTGCCATGCTACATTTGGGGTTTTTTGGGGGTTACAAAAAATTGGGAACACTTATAAGAGATAACAAGTAGAATGCAAGAGCCCTCTGTGCACTGTGGCATAATATTTTATGACTGATGTTTACATCAGTGCCACCTACAGTAGGTGAATTGTGTTTATTTATTTAAATTACATGTAAATATACCCGGGTAAAAGGGTATAATATATAATATAATGAATATAAAAGGCAATATTTCCTTACATAGCCTGGGAGTAGATATACAATAGTATATCTTGCAATACATGACAGTACAACAGGTAACTTATTGTCTAAACAAATGTTTGAAAGATGTTACTGTTGAACTACATTAGAAAGGCTCCAAAAGGTAGAAGCAAGCCTAGATATCTTATGGCTACACTAAATAAGCAATAAGACACAACTGATGAATCACAAATATCTGTGATGCCAATTGTCCCATGTTGTTTCCTGAAATAGAGAGACCACACAGAAAATCTGGTTATTTCTACACACTGTGACTGAAATGTATATAAATACCCTTAAATGAAAGTCTGCAGTGTGCACTTTAATCACATTGTTTGATTTGTAATTTTAAATTGAGCAGCAGAGGGGTAAATTAAGGAAAAAAATGCATCTTTGTCCTAAACTTTATGAAGGGCATTGTACATACTATTTTTTTTGTTTTTCTTTTGTCTGTTACCTCTCCAGACTGACCTTTTCATACATCCACTATAATACTACAAGGACCTAAGCTGTAAGTTACTTAAACGTGATCAGCAGCATTAATGTTTTTGCACAATAATGCATTGTATATGTTTCAGGAGCTACAGCCTACAAGTTTAATATGATGCTTTACTGTAATAACTATGGATACTGACTAAACATCTACACAAGAAGAAAGTGGGTGGAGTGGGTACTAGCTGTAGACTTTCAGATACCTCCATGTGACCTATTGCCAACAGATGGTAAATTCACAGAGCTGTAAACTGCAGACAAGGCAAAATGAGGGGATTAGATTGCTAAGCAAAATCTTAGCTTGCAGCAATGAAGCTTTGCTACTAGACTGTCACCTTCGAAGAAATGTTTTTTTGCAAGCTTGAAAGGAAAGGAGGAAAAAAAAAAGGCTGAACAATCCCGTCTGGCAGATTTAGGGTGCAAATCCTTAATCTTTGCTCAGTATCTGAAACCTGCAGATAGCCACATCACTGTTAAGTCTCTTTTTGAAGGTTAAAGCCATCACTATTAGAAACATTAAATTGCTAGTAGACATGTGAGGGAACTCTGAAAAGCCCATTTCACAAGGCATTAATAAGTAAAGCAAGGAAGACAACTTCATGTTGGGCTGTTGCTATAATTTTGCTCTTATTCTTTTATTCAATAAATAGTGTTTATATCACTTGGATGAATTAGTCATGTGAAAAAGTAGGTATAGAAAAAAATAAAAATGTTACAATGGAAATATATTGAAAACCAATTTAAACAGTGGTTTGGGGTAACACAGATTCCAGAGGCGGCACGGTGGCGCAGTGGGTAGTGCTGCTGCCTCGCAGTTAGGAGACCCGGGTTCGCTTCCCGGGTCCTCCCTGCGTGAAGCTTGCATGTTCTCCCCGTGTCTGCGTGGGTTTCTTCCCACAGTCCAAATACATGCAGGTTAGGTGCATTGACGATCCTAAATTGTCCCTAGTGTGTGCTTGGTGTGTGGGTGGGTGTGTGTGCACATGTGCCCTGCGGTGGGCTGGCACCCTGCCCAGGGTTTGTTTCCTGCCTTGCGCCCTGTGTTAGCTGGGATTGGCTCCAGCAGACCCCCCCCCCCCCCGTGACCCTGTAGTTGGGATATAGTAGGTTGGATAATGGATGGATGGATGGATGAATGAATATTCCAGTTTTTACTTTACACACATCTGCCCTCAGCTCCCATTAGAGCAAATAAGTAAGTGACATCTGTAAGAGACAGCTACACTTAAAAAAAATTTTATCAAACCACGGGAAATCCACAGAGACCAAGAACAAATGGTAACTGAATGAAAGATATGCTTGTGTAACATGGAGACAAAAAGAAAAATCTGCATCAACACTATTTTTGCTGTTGCCTGACATGATCTCAGACATAAAATTTTGAGCAGAAGTTCAAAGAAGTAAAACACCAGTACCAGCATACAACAAAAACGTAACACAACAGTAACCATTACACCCAAACAGATCTTATTCTTCAATGAGCACCACACCACTGTTCATTTCATATGTTGGCCATTAGCCCAGGAATATACTATTAAAATGTGTCACCTGATGTATATCTTCCACTAGATATGCAGTCATACAGATCTACTTGAAGAAATCTTTTAGTGAAACACTGCATTTAGAAGAGAACACAGCTGTCATTTTGCTACTAGCAACCTTTCAAACAGCCGGGTGCTGCAGACAGGTGGCTCTGGCAGTACCCATTTACCACCATGGTTTATCTGTCAGCAACAGGTAAATTGAAATTAGATGTGTTCAAACAAGTATAGTTAGAGAGACACAAATGTTTAACCAAAAAAAAAAAAAAAAACAATTGTTCTAGATACACAGAGAAGACATGCATTATCTGCAATGCTGTTACTGTGATACCGAGGACAAGATAAAACAATTTCTTTGCATATTATAACTTTTATAAAATTGTTACTCAGATAAAGTCTTTTACATTTTAATGGCAGTTTTTTTCTTCTCCACAATCTTTCACTACATGTTTCTGTTTGGAGAGCTGTGTGTGTTCAAAATCACAGACATATCCATATTCCACCCTCACCAGGGCAACTTTTAAAGCCATCAATTAAAATGGACATGCATATGCAATTGAGATTGGAGCAAAGGAGAATAAATAAGATAATCTGAGCAAACATAGGAAAAACATACTAACACAACACAAATACATCAGGGGGCTAACGCTTTAAGCTTAGAAAATGAATGAGTGTATGTTACATCATTTTCATGCCTTGTTCCATAAATAAAAATTTTTGCTAAACACAATAAAAAAAAAAACCTATTGATGGATGGCTGCTGCCATGCATTTTTCATTCCACTGCACACCCACCTCATCCAAATTGCTCACCATTTTCAAGTCATGCAAAGAAAAACTTTGCAGTATTCCTAAGATATCATCCTTGAGCAACTTTTATTGAATCCTAGGTCATATTAACAGATGCCTCCAAAAAAATCATCACTTTGATAACCCACCCTATAACTAAAACAGTAGTCACGAATACAATAAACTTCAGGCATTAACTAAGTGTAGAAGCCCTAGCCATGGACAAAAAGAATCATTGTTAGATAGCACAGCTCACCTAGTTGGCCCTCTGCTTTCAAATGAAGCTATCAAGCTGGAAGACAACACATTTGCAAACTTTATTTTCCCTTATGAGTTAGGACTGCCATAGAGGCTGATACATTAAGATTGAATACTCCTCAGTGTGTTAAGCTATTCAAATTTGGTTGCAAAAATATTCAAACAAATTATGCAAGGGTCTGTTTAGTGTGGTTGCCTGAAAAGGAGTTACTTTAACCTTTGCAGCTGAAGGATCTCAATTAATAAGCCTTCAGCCTGAAAGTCATCGAGCTAAGCAGGAGTGTAGTGTATTCTGGGAAAGCTGGCAAGAAAAGCAGCATTTACAGTATTTTGCTTAGTTAAGAAGTGCAGCGGTACATTATCACTAGAAAATAACCTTGAGCATGTGATAAACTACAATATAATCCATATTACTAACCGAGAATGCTAAACCGGATGGACGCAAGGACATCCGGCCATGGGCCGTAGCCGTAAAAAGACGTACTGCGCAGGCGCCCCAAGAAATGAGGCCCCGCGAGAGGCGGACAAGACCACAGAAAAAAGGAGTGAGCACAGAAAAAAGGAGTCAAACGCGGGTGACGCACACAGCGCCGCACGAGCAAAACACCCCCCCCCCACACACACACAAGCAACGGACGGGACACACACAAAGAGGACGATTCAACAAGACCCTGGCACACAAAAAAAAAAAGAGCCCGCAAACCAACACACACACACACACACACACACACACACAAAGGCAACGGACGGGAAACACACAAAGAGGAGGATTTAATCCCATTGCACACGAAACGGGACGCACACAAAGAGGAGGATTCAACAAGCCACAAGCGCACAAAAAAAAAAAGAAGCCGCGAGCACCACACAAAGTCCATTGGACACGAAACGGGACAGACTACGGACATAGCACACGAAACGTACACAAAAACGACGATTCAGACCCACGACCACAGTAACATAAATAACAAATGACACACAAAGCCCCATTTATAAATGAACCGTCTGTATTAAACATACGTCATCTCAACACGTTCACAATATGCAGCATAGGTAGATCTCATTACAATGAGGCACTATTAATCGTTCAACCGCAGAAAAGGCTCCATATTAACAGTGAGTGCGATCCTCCTTATTACTTATCCATATTTCTCACGCTCAAGAACAAACAAGTCATGAATTCACGATCACAGGTACAAAACGATACAGCTCGGATAACGGGACCAAACACAATTCACACTATGCAGCATAGGTGGATCTCATTACAATAAGGCACTATTAACCGTTCAACCGCGGAAAAGGCTCCATATTAACAGTGAGTGCAATACTCCTTATTACTTATCCATATTTCTAGAAGAAAAAATGTCTCGGCTCCAAAAACGCAAAGCTCAACTAAAGCTTCTAACTAACGATGTACCTAAAAGTAAAAACTTTATGAACTGCATTAGATCCTACAATAGTTCATTTGCTTTTGCATCTACCGGAGTAAATATCAGGACACCAAAAGGCAATGGCCCATACTGCTTTCGCATATGTGCACAAATACTGCATCGCATTGGAACAGTGCACCCTGAAACAAATCAACAACGCAAATATGCACAAATCTACATCCTAGATCCACATGACGCAATCTATCAAAGTGCTGCATCGCAACAGGCACGGATTCAAAACGAAACACCTCCCGTCTCAGACATACGTTAACGGCAAGGAAGGCTACAACGGGTTTCTCACACAGCACAGGCAAATCGATTACAGCTCCAAAACAACACGTCCCAAATACTACACATGCAACAACGCGCCTCTCAAACGGCACAAGCAAAACATACACCAGGAAAATTCATTCGGATTAATGAATGTCATTTGCAATCATTGTCATTCAGTTCACTTCCCTGAAGAAACAACTGGCAATACAAGTAATACATTTACACGTTGTTGTCAAAAGGGTCAAATTAGACTGCCTCCTTTACATTCATATCCTGAATATCTACAGAAGCTTCTAACTAACGATGTACCTGAAAGTGAAATCTTTATGAACTGCATTAGATCCTACAAATCGGTATCCACTATGAACATTAACGGTGGCACTGCACAGTGATCTCATTAGACCAAATGCCCCTTTTAACACAACGCACTATATTATGTCCAAAAAATATTAATGTGAAAAACATAAATACCCAAGTCATTCCATTACTTCCTGGAGAGACACAACTCTTTCTAAGCTCTGACAAACTTGACTCTGATCACAACAATAACCATCTTCATTGACATTACAAGTTCTGACCTGGAATTACCTTTTACACTTAAACGGCGTGTACAAAGAAATTTTCCAATAAACCTTTACACTGTGCCACACACTTTATTGTTTGCTTTCTATTTACATCATCTACACCTTCACACTATTCTATATCTCATTCATACATCACGCTCTTTGTCATTCCCAGCACCAGGGGTTGGCGAGCGAAGCGAGCAGGGGGCGGAGCCCCCTAGTAAAACACTAAAGCCCATGTGTCCAGTTTCTCAGAGCAATGTGTTTGATCAATTTGGCTTTGGTGATGTCACTAATGAGTAAGTGTAAAATGTACATGGAGGAATAAAGGCATATGAGCCACAAAAAGAGAGATACAGTGCATCCGGAAAGTATTCACAGCGCATCACTTTTTCCACATTTTGTTATGTTACAGCCTTATTCCAAAATGGATTAAATTCATTTTTTTCCTCAGAATTCTACACACAACAACCCCATAATGACAATGTGAAAAAAGTTTACTTGAGATTTTTGCAAATTTATTAAAAATAAAAAAATTGAGAAAGCACATGTATATAAGTATTCACAGCCTTTGCCATGAAGCTCAAAATTGAGCTCAGGTGCATCCTGTTTCCCCTGATCATCCTTGAGATGTTTCTGCAGCTTAATTGGAGTCCACCTGTGGTAAATTCAGTTGATTGGACATGATTTGGAAAGGCACACACCTGTCTATACGCAAGTATTCACAGCCTTTGCTCAATACTTTGTTGATGCACCTTTGGCAGCAATTACAGCCATAAGTCTTTTTGAATATGATGCCACAAGCTTGGCACACCTATCCTTGGCCAGTTTCGCCCATTCCTCTTTACAGCACCTCTCAAGCCCCATCAGGTTGGATGGGAAGCGTCGGTGCACAGCCATTTTAAGATCTCTCCAGAGATTCAAGTCTGGGATCTGGCTGGGCCACTCAAGGGCATTCACAGAGTTGTCCTGAAGCCACTCCTTTGACATCTTGGCTGTGTGCTTAGGGTCGTTGTCCTGCTGAAAGATGAACCGTCTCCCCAGTCGGAGGTCAAGAGCCCTCTGGAGCAGGTTTTCATCCAGGATGTCTCTGTACATTGCTGCAGTCATCATTCTCTTTATCCTGACTCGTCTCCCAGTCCCTGCCACTGAAAAACATCCCCACAGCATGATGCTGCCACCACCATGCTTCACTGTAGGGACGGTATTGGCATGGTGATGAGCGGTGCCTGGTTTCCTCCAAACGTGACGCCTGGCATTTACACCAAAGAGTTCAATCTTTGTCTCATCAGACCAGAGAATTTTCTTTCTCATGGTCTGAGAGTACTTCAGGCGCCTTTTGGCAAACTCCAGGTGGGCTGCCATGTGCCTTTTACTAAGGAGTGGCTTCCGTCTGGCCACTCTACCATACAGGCCTGATTGGTGGATTGCTGCAGAGATGGTTGTCCTTCTGGAAGGTTCTCCTCTCTCCACAGAGGACCTCTGGAGCTCTGACAGAGTGACCATCGGGTTCTTGGTCACCTCCCTGACTAAGGCTATTCTCCCCCGATCGCTCAGTTTAGATGGCCAGCCAGCTCTAGGAAGAGTCCTGGTGGTTTCGAACTTCTTCCACTTACAGATGATGGAGGCCACTGTGCTCATGGGGACCTTCAAAGCAGCAGAAATTTTTCTGTAACCTTCCCCAGATTTGTGCCATGAGACAATCCTGTCTCGGAGGTCTACAGACAATTCCTTTGACTTCATGCTTGGTTTGTGCTCTGACATGAACTGTCAAACTGTGGGACCTTATATAGACAGGTGTGTGCCTTTCCAAATCATGTCCAATCAACTGAACTTACCACAGGTGGACTCCAATTAAGCTGCAGAAACATCAAGGATGATCAGGGGAAACAGGATGCACCTGAGCTCAATTTTGAGCTTCATGGCAAAGGCTGTGAATACTTATGTACATGTGCTTTCTCAAATTTTTTTATTTTTAATAAATTTGCAAAAACCTCAAGTAAATTTTTTTCACGTTGTCATTATGGGGTGTTGTGTGTAGAATTCTGAGGAAAAAAATGAATTTAATCTATTTTGGAATAAGGCTGTAACATAACAAAATGTGGAAAAAGTGATGTGCTGTGAATACTTTCCGGATGCACTGTATATTCAAAGATGGCAAAAAGAAAAACAGACAGAAGCCTCACAAATAATGAGAGTATCAGACTTCACAGGAACAAGCTCAAGAGAGGGAGTGTCTGTGAAGAGACACACACGTGCAAATATGGAGGAAAGATACTGAAGTAGGGCTCTGCAATATGGAAAAAACTCATCAGTCACTATAAATATATTGCATATCACTATATAAATCAAATCACTATTTCTGTCAAGCTTAAAGGCTTGTGAAGATATCAAGGAATTATTTGGCTTAAATACAGTGATCCCTCGCTATATCGCGCTTCGCCTTTCGCGGCTTCACTCCATCGCGGATTTTATATGTAAGCATATTTAAATATATATCGCGGATTTTTTGCTGGTTCGCGGATTTCTGCGGACAATGGGTCTTTTAATTTCTGGTACATGCTTCCTCAGTTGGTTTGCCCAGTTGATTTCATACAAGGGACACTATTGGCAGATGGCTGAGAAGCTAGATTGCTTACTTTTCTCTCTCTCTTGCACGGACTTTCTCTGATCCTGACGTATGGGGATTGAGCAGGAGGGCTGTTCGCACACCTAGACGATACGGACGCTCGTCTAAAAATGCTGAAAGATTATCTTCACGTTGCTATCTTTTGTGCAGCTGCTTCCTGAAACGACATGCTGCACGGTGCTTCGCATACTTAAAAGCTCGAAGGGCACGTATTGATTTTTGACTGAAAAACAAACTCTGTCTCTCTCTCTCGCTCTCTCTCCCTGCTCCTGACGGAGGGGGTGTGAGCTGCCGCCTTCAACAGCTTTGTGCCGCGGTGCTTCACATACTTAAAAGCCAAACAGCCCTATTGATTTGTTTGCTAGATTGTTTTCTCTATCTATGTGACATTCTGTGCTCCTGACACGCACTCCTTTGAAGAGGAAGATATGTTTGCATTCTTTTAATTGTGAGACAGAACTGTCATCTCTGTCTTGTCATGGAGCACAGTTTAAACTTTTGAAAAAGAGACAAATGTTTGTTTGCAGTGTTTGAATAACGTTCCTGTCTCTCTACAACCTCCTGTGTTTATGCGCAAATCTGTGACCCAAGCATGACAATATAAAAATAACCATATAAACATATGGTTTCTACTTCGCGGATTTTCTTATTTCGCGGGTGGCTCTGGAACGCAACCCCCGCGATGGAGGAGGGATTACTGTATATAATAAGTCAATCATAACAAATGTACTGTAGAAAATTATGTAACTGTATTTCAAATAAATAAAATAGGCATACATAATAAAATCTTAATTCTGACCAGTCAAAAGCTTCAAGTGTTACAGGAGAATACAAACAAAATGCACAACTAAATTCTTTGGTCATTTCCAAATAAATAAAATGGGTAATTCTGACCAGAAAAATGCATTCATGTTTTACAGGAGAATACACTAAATTTGTTGGTCAACTCCAAAAATAAAAAATAAAAATAAATCTTAAATCTAAAACTAAAATTTTTAAACTTTCAAGTTTTAAAGTATAACAAAGTAAATTCTTTGGTCAGTTCCACATATTTTAAGCAGGTATTAATAAAAAATAAAATTTCAAAAAACTATCTATACTGTATCCTTTCCTTTGCATAGATTCAAACAGTTTTAAGTGGGTGGGAAACAAAACCACAAATAAATAGACAAAAAAACAAACATTCTGTATATATCCCTCAGTACAAATGCAAGCAGCTTTCAAATGTAAATGAAGGAGAACATAAACAAAATTGACATAGTCACTCAATTGCGGTCAACTTATGCTCCAAGGCAAAAAAAAAAAAAAGGCACAAGAAATCCCCAATAGTGCAGTAAAGTCTGCATTATACCTACCCTAAAGGATAGCACAAAAGATTAGTGGTACTGCCCATCTTTGTGGGAACATGCTTTCCACATAATTTGCACTGCACACTACTCTGCTTCTTGTCGGATTTTAAATAGCCAAAATATCTCCAACACTACCAAATTCTTTGGACAATTCTTGTCTTTTGAGCCTTGGACTGTGTCTGTTGGGGTGTCTTCTTCAATAACGCCAATTTTTTTGGGAATTTACATTAACATTTTCTATCATCGTTTTCTCTTTTATCTCACTACAACACCTGAAGTACTTGGTGTACACAGCTGCAATATTCCAAACATTATCACGTGTGCTGCTGCCAGCTGCTACTACTACACTCAATGCTGTGTGCATAGACCTAACCTGACATGGCTGTAGCTCTATGGCAGCCACATGATTGGTTAGGTACAGCACTATTCTCATTGACTTTTTGTGTTGTTTGTCAAAACATGGACGGAATGAGTTCTATCGACATTGTATCAACTGTGTCTTACACTATTGAGTAAAACAATTTAATGCTTTATTGCCCCGCCCAATGCTGAAGGTACACATGGGGCAAGAAATAGCAAACATTTTTAAATTATTCTATTACCTGTCTGTGAGAGGTAACATGGCTAGTGATTCAATAGTATTTCTGTATTTTGGGAAATTGAAAAGTGACATGATTCGCTCTGCTAAGAGAGATGAAAACAAGTAAGCCATTCACTTTGGGTATGAAAAAGGCAGGAGAGTGGTTTCCTTTTATCAGACTTTTTCAAAAAATAGTTTTTTTGTCAGCTGCTGCTTGAAAAATTGACACTTTTGGTTCACATGCTGCTTTTCTTACACTATTATAAACAGCAAATTTCGCTAACTGAAGCAGATGCTTAAATGGAGCTGCTGGAAACTTGGAAAACAGCTCTCACACACTCTCTTGCAAGAAATCATTCTTCCTTAAGGACAAATAATTTTCAATTAAAGAAATCATCAAGAACTTGTCAACTGGGAGTGAATGAAGACTGCATGAATGCACCTAGGCTGAATAATTCTTTGTATTGGTTATATTTGCTGCTATTGCTTTTGATGCAAAAAAACAATTTTTAAGAGAAAGCTTAAATTTGGCGTCTCTTATTCCGATTGGTATTAGTGTATCTGAAAAGTTAGATTGTCCAATTCTTGTGTAGCTCTGTTGACTTAAGAGCATCACAGGATGATCTTGTGAAGTGTATTGGTGGTAAAACTGGTTTTGAGTAAAGGTTTGGAAGTAAGACAGCCCAAGTCAGCATCCAGCCTGCTATTAGAGGACCTTAGGGTAAAATATGTGGAGTAAAATACAGACACAGAGACAGATAAGAGGTTACCGGTAGCAGGAATGCTTTTCACATTCCTTCCTATTTAGAAAAGAACCAAATGGGTTACTCTGTGTCATTTGTGTTAGGTGCATTTGATAACACAATAAAACACAGCTTCACAATGATCAAATTCCTGACTGGTCACAATCTTTGTGGAGTTTCCATGTTCTTGTTGTCAACAGTTCATTTTTCTCAAGGTATTCCAGCTTTTCCTCCCAAATGTGTAGCTACTGTAAGTTTATTTGATAACTTTAAACCAGCCGTTAGGTTTGTTTCTGGCAGTGCATATATGAACAGGCCCTGCAGTAGACCGACAGCCCATTCAGGATACGTTCTTGCTTTACGGGCAGCCAATGCTCACATGATATGCTCTGGATTCCATGTGACCATGAACTTAAGGATTTAGAAAAGTACAGCTGTTACTTTCACACAAACCAAAATACTGTTGCACACTATAAACATATTCATTTGTGTAGCATATGACCTGTCCTACATAAAGCAGTTGTCTTTGGCAGAAACAAAAAATGTGCAATAATGGTAAAAATGCAAAATTTTTAGCTGTGTAAATATAAATCAATAGATATCTAGCATTTTACAGGACTAATGATTCTGCCAAGTCTCCTTTAGACTGTGAAATTCACTTTTAAGTTACTGTTTCCATAGACTCACATTCTGACATAAAAATATTCACAAACACTGACACACATTATGTACTTTGAATTATCAATGAATTTACACATTTTGTTCCACTTTCAAAGTCTAAATTTTGACAATCACCACAACACATTTAATATTATATATGCATTCCATTTTATATCTAAATAGACACACATACACACACAGTATTTAGAAACTTAAAGCATATAAAGGGAATGCAAGAAATACTGCTTGCTCTTTATTTTCTCTCTATTTATAACTTTTTATTTCAGTATATATCTGTTTTGGTACACGTCTCTGCACGCTCCCTGGTATTCTACATCATGAGCACACAGATTACATAATTTGTTTCCCATAGATACACAGGGACCACAAAGACTCATTCACCACCATGGCTCACACTTTCCTCTAAGTTTGTAATGAGATCACACAAGGGAAAAAAGAAACCAGGATGGAAATATCAAGATGAAGGCAAAAATCAATAATGAAAGAATAGCTACTGTCAGAACCAGGAAAGCACAGATTGAAGTAAACAAAAGAAAAAAGTCAAAGCTGTAGGTAAAGGTAATACTAACGTATGGTGCGGACCTAATATTGTGCTGGAAAGGGTGCCAGTCCATTGCAGTGTCTACTCACATATTGTACACACCCAGCATGAACCTGGAATTACCAATGTGCATAGCAAACACAGCATTTGGCACATAGAGGGAAAAACCCGATTACCCAGAGGAAAACTCATTTTGAGATGGAGGGTACATGCTAGCTCTACACTGACCATGACTAACAGCAGGACTCAAACCCAGGAAGTATCATAAAAAATGCTGAATATAAATCAAGTGATGGCGTTATCCATATTACTAAACGAGAATGGTAAACCGGATATGGACGCAGGGACCTGCCCATGGATGCAAAAGACATAGTGCGCAGGCGCCACACAAAGCCCCCCTCCAACTAACAGAAATCACAGGAGACATGGTGCGCAGGCGCCACACAAAGCCCCCCTCCACTAACAGAAATAAGAAATGAGGCAACGCGCCCATAGCACACAAAAAAAAAAAAAAAGGAGTCAGACGCAGGCGCCACACAAAGCCCATAGCACACAAAAAAGAGGAGTCAGACCCACGCCCCAGAGTGAAACGGGACAGACTACGGAGTACACACACTAACATAAATAAGAAATGAGACACAAAGCCCCCCTCCACTAACAGAAATAAGAAATGAGGCATCGCGCCCATAGCAAACAAAAAAGAGGAGTCAGACCCACGCCCCCGAGTGAAACGGGACAGACTACGGAGTCCACAAAGGGTCACCCATCAAGCCCGGGATTACCGCTCAAAAACGAAAGAGCAACCGCAAGCAAACACCCGACATCATACAGAAACCCCACAAATACGGACAAAACAACATATTTGAATCACATTATCCCCGCCCCACAATGAAACGGGACATACTACGGAGTCCACAAAGGTTCACAAATCAAGCCCGAGATGGTACGGAAAAAGAGGAGTCACCCCCCCTGCACCAGAGTAAAACGGGACAGACTACGGAGTCCACAAAGGGTCACACATCAACCCTGAGATATTACGGAAAGCGAATCATGGTACGGAAAACGGCAGATACTACGATAGGAGCATTCGCCTACAACGCGCGTCTGAAATCAACGTACACACTACACAGCATAATCCATGCACTTCTAAAAAACCGCACGGGACACCCGACGTCATACATAAACAACAAGAAACCGGACTACACTACATATTGGAATCACATTACAGTGATGCAATATTAACAGGACAAACACAGATAACACAGGCGCAACACCTGATGGGTGGTAATAAGAAGAAACGAACTCTCCGTATTAAACATATGTCATCTGAACACGTACAAACTATACAGCATAGGTGAATCTCATTACAGTGATGCACTATTAACCGTACAACCACAGAAAACGCTCCCTATTAACAGTAAGTGCGATCATCCTTATTACTTACCCATATTACTAACGATAAAGAACAGACAAGTCATGAATTCACGTTCACGGGTGCAAAACGATACGGCTCGAGTAACGGGACCACAAAGACGAGCCCGCATGAAAAAAAACAAACGTAGGCGCCTACAACGCGCTTCTGAAACCGCGGAAGAAAAACTGTCTCGGCTCCAAAAACGAAAAGCTCGACTAACACAGGTACAGAAATGAGCCCAAATGGACAGATACAATGAACGTAGACGCATGCAGCGCGCATCTCAAACTGCGGAAGCGAAGCAGGCATGGGTTCAAAAGGAAACAGCTTGACTGACCGGGATACAAAAACGGGCCCGGCTCCATAAAAACAATGAACGCCGGCGACTACAACGCGCTTCTCACACAACACAAGCAAAGCAGTTACAGCTCCAAAACAACACATCCCAAATACTGGACATACAACAACGCGCCTCTCAAACGGCACAGGCAAAAGATAAACGTCAAAGACAGTAACGACAAACACCTGCTAAACAATTCCGCCAATTGGCTGACAACACGTTCTATAAGGAGTCCACTATTAATGAAAATTCATTGGAATTAATGAATGTCATTTGCAATCATTCTCATTCACTTAACTTCCCTGAAGAAACAACTGGCAATACAACTAATGAGTTTAACTTGAGCCTTTTGACAACAACGTGTAGACTGCCTCCTTTACATGAATATCCTGAATATCTACGGAAGCTTCTAACTAACGATGTACCTGAAAGTAGAAACTTTATGAACTGCATTAGATCCTACAATGGTTCATTTGCTTTTGCATCTACCGGAGTAAATATCAGGCCACCAGCTGGCAATGACCCATACTGCTTTCGCGTATGTGGACAAATATTACATCGCATTGGAACAGTGCACCCTGAAACAAATCACGAACGCAAATTTGCAGAAATTTGCATCTTAGATCCACATGACGCAATCTATCAACGAGTGAACCTTCCTGAAAACAAACAATGCACGGAGCTTATAATGAGAAACGTCACTAAGGTCATAAACAATCACCCATTAGCTAAGTCTATAAAATTGCTATATGAGGTTGAAAGAGAGGCCAATACAAAAGCAACCTACGGCTGCCCGGCGGGCACGGGTTCAAAATGCCGGAGGAAGGCGAGCAAAGCGAGCAGGGGGTGGAGCCCCCTTGTAAATATGTATAATGTGCAATTCTGATCACAAAAACAATACATCAGTAGCAACGCCGGACAAAGCCCATTTCGAGCTCTAGGCAGAGAGGACAGACATAGTCTCTTGGTCTTAGCAGATAGTCGGTATTATTAGACGACATGTTTGTACACACTCCACTTTGTGTATATTCCTCAGACTTCAAGGAGAGTGTGCCCCTTGGTGCATGGATCGTACTTTTACTTTTATAAATGACACTCAATAGGTAACAGTGCCCACTCAGTATCATCAGACTTCCTTGACTTTTGGCCAGTGGTATCCAGAGCACACTGCCCTTAACCTTTATTAATGATGTCCCTTCAGATAGTCACAGCCTATGTTGCCTAATGGATTGACCATCTCTGTTCAGTAGTGGTGACTAAGTAAAGCAAACTTACTAAATACCTAAAGTTGCATAGGAGTCTAACGTAGGTCTTTAAAATTGTTACAGACCTCAGTAAAGTTTGTGCTGCAGAATTTTTAAGTTGAATACTGAATTTCATATTTAAGACTAAGTTCAAATAAACGGGAATGCATATAAGGTGGAATTCAGGGAACATTTCTTTACTTAGTGTCACTGGGAGAATAAAATAATGAGCTATACATCTAAATCAGGTTTTGGGACAATTAATAATAATAATTCATTACATTTATATAGCGCTTTTCTCAGTACTCAAATTGCTATCCACACAGGGAGGAACCGGGAAGCGAACCCACAATCTTCCACAGTTTCCTTACTGCAAAGCAGCAGCACTACCACTGCGCCACCTGTGAGGAGCAATATGCTAACCATGCAAGCTCAATGGACTGTGTGTCACATGTGCAATTTGGAGGCATCTTCAAGGCTCTGTTTAGGTAAGCTATTCTACCCCAGGTACATGAGCAGGCACAGTCACTAGAAGTTTCTTCCTTTTCCCCTTCAGCTCCGAAGCACACTATGCTTTAGGGTCTAGAAGCCTCTCTTATTTCGGGACAATAACTATATATTTGACCAGATGCAGACATTCTTTTAGGAACCAGTGAGAGGGAGACTGAGCTTATCTAAAGAGCACATCTTGTGCTTAAAGAAAAGAACTTGGCAGTGGTCTTCATTTGTTTATTTTCATTTAGGTATGTGCCAATTGAAACGGCATTGCCGGACTGGTAGCCCAATTCTTGAACACATTTCTGAACCTGTTGTTGACAACTAAAATAGCCCTTCTTGTTTGTAAGTGTTTTGCATCACCTCCATCTTCGTGTGGGAAGAAGATAACTTTGGTAAATGTGAAATGAAACCCTTTCTGAAAAACAGCACAGTAAAATTTCCAGTATTAAATTAACACTCTAGAAACAGCAGGACTCGATAAGCAATTAAAGTGTTTAACAATTTCGACTTTACTTTTTTGTTTGCGGTATGTTTATAAGGGTGACCTACAATGGAGTGGTGTCAAGTTTATATTTGGCTTACTGTGTACCCAATACAACTAGTACACACACACACACAATCCTAAAATCACATCCAGTAGGTTGAGAGGAAAAAAAAAAAAAAAAACCTGATGAATGCACAATATGATCATTTACAACTGATGTGAAATGTGGTATAGAGGAAGCATGGCATTTAATTTCTTTCAAACTGAAACAAATACCGTAGATACTCGCGTATTAGTCGATCTCGCAGATAAGTCGAGTGTATTGTTTAAGCCGAAAATTACGAAATTTGTTATGATCCGCGTATAAGTCGAGGGTAAAAGTTGACAGCTATCAGAGGGCGACAATCAGCTGTTAATGGCGACAAAACTCACTGTCACGTCACAGGCATTCCCTCTGTGCTTGGAGAAATGCTAGACTCGTTGACTCGGCAACTAATCCTTGCGTGTGCGTGAGTTGTGAAATGTAAACAAAGGCAAGATGGCGTCGATATGTCACAAGGGAGCGAAGCGAGTGCAGAAAAGAAAACACTCTGCAGACGATGTTTTGCACATTATTGCTGAGTCGGACTCTGATTTTTCAGAATCAGATTTTATTGACAGTGATCAGGAATCGAGCAAGAGAGTGAGAAGCCGGCATCAGCTGATCGGACACCAGCCGATGCCGCGCCAGCTGATCGGCTGCCAGCTCAACGCATTCGCACAGCCGATGCACCTACGGCAAGGTTCGCGTGGGAGGAATACCCAGACATTGATCCGTGGGAGCCGACCTGGCTACCGGACTTCACAAGACAGCATGGCTTGCTGTTGGACACGACAGATCACCCGCTGCTGGACTACTTCAAGCTGCTCTCTCCTGATGTTGCTTTTCAGCTACTGTCAGACAAGACAAACAGGTAGGCAGAGATATTTTTTGAATTGCGGGCTGCGCTTGCATCGCATTGAGCGTGCGTTGCCTTGGTTCTTTTCATTCCAAATCTGGTTGCACGTGGCAGCTAATGGTATGTTTGTTATCCAAAACCTTTAAAAGCTAATGCTCAAATTCAACTATTTCACAGTTTAAAGAATTATTCAATGAAATTAGAAAAAAGCTAGCTAATCAGCAATAGTATTGCTGACTTATAATTATTTCAAAGACCATGGGAAACGGTAGATGACCAGTGACTTAACACCGTGAAGCGTTGAGTGCACAATGTCATTACCCAAATTCTATGGACAATTGTGTTGCCCCGCGGATAAGTCGACCTTGTTTTTTTGAATGAATTTTAAGGCATAAATTTTTCGACTTATACGCGAGTATCTACGGTAATCATAATCTGTGTAAGAAAGCCTATAGAAAGAGGAGTTCAGGGAGAAAAAAAAAAACCGTATCCACAGTTTGCTTCCCTGCAATTTCTAAAATGCAGTCAGACTTACTGGATGTAAAAGCATCCACAGTATTAGGGATATAATTAAAGTGAATGAGTAATTATCTGTCTGGAATAAAACAAGTACATTTATTCCATCACAGTTCAAGAAGAAGTATTGCTCTGAAAACAAAAATGGCAATATTTTAAATCTTTTGTGGAAAACATAACAAAAAAAAATAAGACAGTTTTGATCATAAGTGCTTAAATCCAAACATGCATAGAAATCTACATACATGATCACCTTCAATCACTAGGTCAGACATCTAAACCTTATGAACAGTATCGGCTGCCGTGGTAATCCAAAAATTACCAAGTATTTCAATTTAGAATTGTGATTATATTCAAGGAGACAATGGGCAGTGTAGTCCAAAGTTTGAGCAAAATGGGTACAGTATATTCAAAAAAAGCCAAAGTCACTAAAGCACTGCCAAGAATTAATTATTTAAAAGTTGTATGTTGGGATTCAATAAGCTAAGATGGGTACATCCAAACTTGTATACAGCAGCTATGTGCTTAAAAGAAGTATGACATTTTTAACACACTTCAACATTGCCAGCCATTTATACAATAATTAATAAATAAAATAATGGAAGCATGAAAACTTAGTTTAAAAATGTAAATGTACCTGAAACCTAATTTAAAACTACTGTGTTGCCCAGGCTTCTTGTATCTAAAATATCAGCATTTGTGGAAATGTAAAAATGAAACAATAATATATTGAAAATAATTCAGTGATATTTATTTTTTTTTTAAATCATATAGTGTATCATTTTGTTATTCTATACCAAGTACATACATGTATTACTTCAATGTCTATTGATCTACAATATTTTTGGGTTTTCCCCACCCATTTGTAAATGTATAAATGTTTTGGCATGACCACCTTGGAGAAAGCAACATATACTGTAGTTGACCATGGGAAAAGCATGCATTTTGTAAGTTAATGACAGCTCTTCAGGGCTTTATTTATAGTTATAGTAAATAAAAGTCATACTGGAAACTTAAGATTAAAAGGTATGTTAGTGTGTATCATAGGAACATGAGGAACAAATACATTCTCCTATACCATTGCCAGTTAAAATTGTTGGAATGAATCTCTTCTCACATAGCCTTGATCCATTGAACAGTTTTGGTGGGTCAGTATTACGCAATAGCATTAACAGTGATCCAATTTCCACAACTAACCTGTGTGGTCTGTGGCATTACAATTGATCCCAAAGAAATCAGGAACTCAATGGGAAAAAATACAGCTTGTATGGTCTTCCCAAAGTCCTGACCTCAACCCAGTTGAAAATGTGAGTTGTGCTTAAATGTCAGGTCCATGTCAGGAAACCAATAAATTTGGTTGAACTCTACCAATTCAGCCAAGAAGAGTAGTGAAATATTTCCCACCAGAATTCTACCAGAAGCTAGCTACCAGAAGTGTCTGATTGAGGTAAAACCTGGAGTATGAGGTGTTTTTGAAAATTCACAATGATAGTTGATTTGTTTGTCATTATCAAGAACATGAAAAACTTCAATGAAAAATCTACTCTTCTAGAAAAACAGTGGCAATTGAGGAGCTGCTATGAAGTTACATCAGTCATTGATACAGTGAGAATATCCAAAGAGAACATCTTTTTGTACTTGAAGACAATTGTCAAGAACAGGAGCAGTGTTCACCTAGGACTTGAGGAATGAAGATGATATAAAACTACAAGTGTATGGATGCAGCCTCACAATTACCCTTTTATAAACATAAAAGTCTTCAAGAAAAATGGCTAGCTATTTTTTTTTTTTTTTTTTTTAACATTGATGCATGTTTTCTAAGAATTTGACACAAAGAACCTTGACATAGATCAGTCTCTCCTTTCATGTGCTTTTTATAGAAAACACATCTTTGAAAAGAAAACGCAATACAGTATGCTGTATTTTTCAATGTATAATCAAGAGCTGCATTTCCAATTAAGAATAAAGCCTAAATCTGAAGCTGCAGCATCGTATGCTATAGAAAAACGTTTCTCCATAATATTAATAAACATAAACCCAGTGGGATAGCCAAAGTTGATAGATTACATACAGGCAAACAGCAGTGGTTTATTTCAGAGAGCACGTTCTTGGCTTTTGATGAATTGCCTAATCATTTTTGCTTGTAAACCAAGCCATTCACAATGAAAGTCATTACAAAGCATTTTGAAGAAGCATATCAAAATGTACAGAATAAAAAAAAGTTGCAAAGGCTTGGTGAAATAAAAGTCAATATTGGAACTTATGACCTTCTGGATGTCAATTCAATTTCTTGATCACCTATGCAGTCCTCACTTCTAGATTTTAAGGTGCTCACACTTCCATACATAAAACTAAGTGGGCAATAAATTTTTATTACAAAAAAAAGAAAAAATCTGAAATTTAGCTCAAGTTTTTGTTAATCGTAGGTTTTCTGAAACCATCAAATGGTGAAAATTGTACAAAGAGTATCAAAAATATACATACAACATATCTAATATTTGCAGAAATGCCCCATAGCAAGTTTTACCTTGATTAGCTCCTGGTAGCTATCAACAATCTTCTGCTGGAATTCTGGTTGCACATTTGACCACTCTTCTTGGTTGAACTGGAAAAGTTCAACCAAATTTTCGTTTTCCTGACTTAAGTACCATGACTTTGGGAATTTAGTGCATATGTTTCAATTTACTGTGGGTTTTTGAAACTATCTTGGGGTTAAAATTATACAAACACACACACACTAGGGCTGCAACTAATTATTATTTTGGCAGTCAACTAATCGTTCAATTTTTTTTCTTCGATTAGTCACAATTTTTTCATGCCTGACCATTTTGAAGCCTGTGACTTGTGGTTGCACACACTGTTCTGGGCTCCAGTGCATGTCTAACCTCATCTACTTACGTCTGTCCACCTGTGAATGTCACCCTGATGTCTCTGCATTAACACGATTAAAATTAATAATAATCAAATTAATAATAACCAGTGACACATATGAATTTGAAAATAATCAGATGTTTTTATATTAGTGTGACCATCATAATAAAAAAGAAATACATTAAACAATACAAACTAAAGTGCACGTAATCTTTAAACAAAAATAAGTGCATTTAACTTAACCAAAAAATAAATTGTTAAAACAAACGTTTTTCATATTTTAGTAATAAATGACAAAATGTAGACATAAACTAAATAACGTGTAAAGCCTGAAGTGCAAAGATCAAATAAACACTTTCACAAAAGGTTTGAAGGATGATACAACAGCTTCCGTGGAGCAGCGGTAGGAATTGCTGACTGATAAGTGTCCCCCAGTTTGATCCTGCCTGCCTCGTATATTTACCGTTTTGAGTAGCGAGTTGCTCTTATGGTTAATATTGTACAATAAACACATACATTTGATTTGCGTCTGTAACAGCCATTGTAAATGTATAATACTTGTAAAAGTTACCTTTTTTTTCCCCCACTTTCATTCTCTCAGTCACGATCACGATACATACTACCGCCCTCCCCAGGGATCAGACGCTGTTGCTTTTTATCTGAAACTGGGAAAAACTGTAGAAGTGAGTGGTGTTTTGAGACAATCGAACTGGAAATTGTCTGATCTGGATGGATAAAAGCTGACACACAAAAGCTGGCGAATTTGCCTTATTCGTATCTCATTGTCACTTGATTTTTTTTTTTTTTTTTATTCAATTTTATTGAGAGTTCCTGCTTACGCTGAATTAGTATGCACCTTATGGCCCATGATGTCAAAACCACACTGACAAAAAAAACACAGAGACAAAGGAATATATGATATTTGGAATTATTAATTTTATGACCTTATTAGTACATTTCGGAAAACATTGTGGAACGGATGCAACATTATTCATATTCATTTGCGTACCTTCTTGCGGTTGTAATCAGTGACCGCATTCCCCCCTGACCTTGCCCAGTCTGCACAGGACTCCAGGGGCCTCATGTATAACGCCGTGCGTAGAACTCACACTATAACATGGCGTAAGCACAAAACCGGGAATGTACATATGCACAGAAAAATCCAGATGCAGGAATCTGTACATACGCAAACTTTCACGTTCTTCCGCTACATAAATCCCGATCAGCGTGAAAAGTAACGCACGTGCACGCGCCTTCTGTCCCGCCCCAACTCCTCCCAGAATTACGCCTCTTTGAATATGCAAATCTACATAAATATCCTTCTGAGAAAAGACAATGGGGAAAAGCACAGGGGAAAATATAAGAATTTCAGCGAATACCAAGTGGATGCAAAGAAAAAACGTTGTTGGTTTAAACAGTGGTATAATCAACAAAAGGAAGTTGATCGAGTGACAGAGTGTCGGAGAAACTCGAAAGCTCAATTTCATAAAGTCGCACAGTGCCCGAAATAAAAAAGAAATTACATATCAAAGTCGCTGTGAAAAGGCAAGTCGTAGCCCACCATCTGAGTGTCATATGAAAGCTTATTAGGGTACAGACAAAAAAATAGGCACACAGTGGGGAAAAAAAGCACGAAATGTCAACTTTAATTTCGAAATTTCCACTTTAATCACATAGTTTATTTTGCCATTAAAGTAGAACATCATAAACTTCATCTTAAAATCGTTTAATTTACTAGTTTCTCAAATCCCATTGTAACTAAAGTAGGACGTTAAATGCTTTGTTCTGTATTTGATCTTCTTTGTGCTCTGTGTGTGAATCACTACCTGCTTCTTAAACGGGCTCTCTCGTTCTCTGACAGGACACATAATCCATTACATTCATGATATTACAGTTCTCTGAATACAGTAATTAAAATACTGAGATGTATACACGATATCTTTTTCATGATGATAGGAATGAAAGCATGTTATTAAACATGGGAACACGGTGGCGCAGTGCTTGTTCATATCTCATGCATGAGGCTTGCTGCGCCATGCACGACCTTCAATGACATAATTTATCACAGCAGTAATGTCTCTTTCAAACGTACTAACCTCCAGTTCCTGTCCTTACTTTTCTTTCTCCAAATACCCAATCACCACACAATCAGCTATGTAATAGACGTGAAGCCATTTGTAAGCTTAGAACGCCGATTCTTCAAAACTTTTAAAGAACATTGAAATATCTTCGTAGTACATGTTTAATTATTCTATCCGTCTATCTTTCCAGTGTCACGTCAGCGCAAGAATACAACGCAATGCAGGAACAATCCCTGAACTAGCTAGCGCTGCGGCACCATGTCCTCACATGTTTAATTATTAACAATACAGATTATTTAAATGAAGTTAAAGTTTTATCTGCATAATATAATCAGCATATTTTGCTGCATTTCATCTTAAAAATGAATACCGTCATCATATGTAAATATGCGCTTTATAAAGTGGCGCAGGTTGTGCAATATTATAACTGTAGTGCAAGTTTACAGTGAGGTAATTGTACTTATAAGTAAACAGTTCTACAAGGAGCACTTGATGGACTGATTGAGTGCGTTTAGAGTTCTTGGGATAAAACTTTTTCTAAACCGCGAAGTCCGTACTGGGAAGTCTTTAAAGCGTTTTGCCGTGGCTGAGTCAGCGTCTGCTTCATGCTGTATACCGATAATTCTCTTTCTGATCAGCTGCTGCTGTGATTCCCCACTCAGATACAGTGAGTAATATGGAAAAAGATGATCTGCTGTGACAACCCTTAACGGGAGCAGCTGAAAGAAGAAGAAGATGCAGTGAGATGCAGTGAGAGTTACAACGCTAAAGCAGTTATGGTATTTGGAATACTATGGCTATTCCCTGGACCATTATATTGCTGCAGGTTAATTACAATCAGATGCATTACACTAATAAACAATATGCAGTTAGTTTCAGTGTATTTATAAAGCAGCGTCAGGAATGTGGAGCTAAGAAAGAAAGGGTGACCACACAGGAACAGTAGCACTGCTTTGACGCTGGGTGCCGCCAGTCTGCAAAACCGAGCGGAGAAATTGTGTACGCCAAGGTATGAGGTACCGTGGAAATGTGCGTGGCTTTATGCCAAGTTTAGGTTTTATACATCGCGATTTGAGTGTGGAAACGTTCGTGCGCAACATTTCTGTGCGTACACACCGTTTATACATGAGGCCCCAGGACATGCAGAGGAAAGAATGTTCCTCTGCAAGGTGAACCATGAACGCTCTTCTTTTCTCAGTAGACCCTGTACATGCCTTGCACAGTACATTTGTTTTGATAGCAGCCAAGTCAAGCTTGTTATAGCACAAGCAACCAGCCACCTGCATGCTCCTGCTAGCACTGAATAAGTTCATGCCTTCTGGTGTCAGCGCACAGCACCAGGGGAAAAAAAAAGACAGACAAATATATGTGACATTTTGAAGAAATCATTGTATGACCTTAATAGTACCAATCAGAAAACATCATCGCACTAATGCAATATTATTTGAAAACGAACAGATCGGGTGTAAATTTGTTACTTGTAAAAGTTAGCTTTTTTCACTTTTATTTTCTCAGTCTCGTTCACGCTCTCCCTTCCCTTCTGATCTGACCCTAACAGCACCAGCATAAATTTTCAAGAGACGGCGGCATCACAGCTCCAAGATGCTTGCGTTTCAGATGCTCATGCATCGCGTTGGTGCTGCCGTGAAAAGAAAGCTCTACTTTGCATAATCTGCATTCAACTTTTTTTCTTTTTCGGTGAAGTGCTCCCACACTTTAAAAAATTTGTCTCAATTTTTTTCCATCTCCTTCCCCCTCCTCTATCCGACTCGCCATTGCAACCACGTTTATTTTCCTCTACATTCTTCTTCTCCTCAGATGTTCTTTCTTCACTGGTAGGACTGTGTGCAGTCTTGACAAACAATAACAAGCGATACTGCCCCCAGACGTTCATGTAGTGCACTGCAGTTACAAAAACCAATGTGATTCTTTGTGACTGGAACCTCTATTGAAGGTTCTGTTTATAATGCGTCGACAATAAAAAATCTGCGTAGATGATTTTTTGTAGTCGATTACGTTGACTAATCATTGCAGCCCTAACACACACAGTCAAAAATATGCACACATACATACACCTACTTAGATTGTTAATTAAGTGGTGGCATGTGGTATAAGGGCTCCATGGCTCAGTAACGGGTGGCTAATTTTACATAATTGTGCCCCAAGAAGGTGCAGATGTGTGAGAGTGTGTTTTGTTCCATGGTTAATGGAGGTGCTGGCTGGCCACACTGCACACATCTGCGGAGGCGGGTGATCAGTCAGCCACCTCGATGATGCTGCAGAGGGAATGACTCCTCGCACCAGCACCCAGTTAAACAGTATGATAAAAGGAGCCTGCACGGGACAGAAGGGGAAGGAATTATCGTAGAAGAGAATGGACTGGCTAGATAAAAAAGCAATCGATGAAGAACAGTAGGATAAGGAGGAGATTAAAGGGGGGGGGGAGAGAGAGAGAGAGAGAGAGAGAGAGAGAATGCTTGTGCTGAAAGGAGTGAGAGGCAGGTGGTCTGGTGTGAGCCTTGGCATTGTAGGAGCTGGAGGCTGTGGAAGGGGCACTCCTACTCAGCACTTACCTGGGAGTATGGAAGGCCAAAAATATGGTACCACCTGCAGACGCTGAGGAATTGGAGGCAAGGGATGTACGAGGCTCAGATTGTGAGACCTATTGAAAGCCATGGACAGTAAGGGAACTGGGCCTGGGCTCAGAAGGGTAGTCCTGCTGTGGAGCCATGGGCAGCAGGGTCCCAAGCCTGTGATTTGAAAGTTGACTGCACCTGTCGGTGGCAGACTCCTCCTTCTGTAGGGTCCAGACAGGATAGAGGAGATGGTAAGTTTAAAGGGAGGCATTGGGACTCGTGAATTTTATGGACTGTCTCTGGCTTTCAACCTCATTGTTTTTATTGGATTATTTATTGAGACTCTTTTGCATCTACTCCTTGCTATGTGTATGTGTACTCATTTGCCCAGCTCACCCTTTGGTTATGGTACAGAGAGCGGCAGGTCCAAGAGACTCCTGGAAGGAACTGGTAGTGTGGGGCACTGCACCGTTACTTGCTGAATGAGGGCTGCCAGGTTATAGAAATTTAGCCCTATGACTTTTTAAAAATAGCAAATTCAGCCAAAAAAAAATAGCCCAATGCCCAACGTAGACAAAATGCACTAGAAAGGGGTGCCAGAGATAGCCCAAAAAAACCACAACCCATGAACACCCATTCCTAGACCCCCCCGCCCCCAGATAATGATCAAAAATCGACCAATTTAGTGAGAAAACTACAGACCTAAAAACAATGCTGAAATGTCCAAAATGTGTTTTAACATGGTACCTCTTAAGTTCATGATAGTGATCCTAGTGGATTACAGCTGGTAGTTTCTCTGTGTCGGTCGTTTGATAGCACTTATATGGTTTATATCAAAACATATTAGAATGAGAAAAATCAAGGAGTTCAGACGTGAGAAAGAAGATTGTACATTTACACATGTCAGGAATGTCTCTTGGAACCATTTATAAACAACTAGGGCTGGGCAGTATGACCAAAATTCTATATCACGGTATTTTTCAAAACTATACCAGTTTCACGGTATTCAACAGTATTTTTTTCCCCATGCATGAGTGGATGTTAACCACATTTTCCACTGCAATTACTGCAGTAGACTGGCTAAGAATAACCTATTCCACTGTCATGAGAATTGTACATTGTACAAAAAAAAAATTTAATGTGCACACAAGTATTAATACAGGTTTGCATGGCCCCACAAAGTGATAGTTTTCAAGGGGGTGGCACTAATGAAGAGAAGGAATCACATTGCATGACAGTTGCAGTCAATATAGAACCTTTTTATAGTTTAAGTTGTTTGCAAAATTTGTTCAATAATTTTTCAACCATCCAAAGAGGCATTTAGACTTAGTAAAATATTCAGAGGTGCTTGTCAAAAGTTGTATTGCACAGAACATGTCTTAGAAAAGGAATAAAGAGTATATATTTTGTGTAAACCAACTACACTTTCTGTTAATGTTATCAATCTTTGTCCACTGACACATTAGCTATGTAGATTGTAATGGCGTTGGTTATCTCAATCCACTGCTTGCTTTTTTTGTCGTAGGCAGTACCTCTAGCAAATGCGTCTACAAGTGACGTCTGACTCGAGTGTCCTCTGGCTTTTTCAGTTTTACCCGAGGACGCGGAGGGTGCCAATCTTAGTTCCATACCTTCAAGTTACTCCAAAGCATGTTTGCGGCTAAGATGGTGCAGCAAATTGCTTGTGTTGCCGCCTCCGGCAACAACAACCATAGGCCCACAGCATTTGCAGTAAATAGTTGTTTGGTCCACATCTGACCTTTTAAAACCAAAATCTCCAGACAACATACGCAGCTCCTTTTTTTTGGCAGAAGTTCTTCTGTGTTATCATGTTCAGCTTTATCGTCTGCTACAGCTTCAGTTTCAGAATGTTCTCTGTCCATTTTCACCGCTCAATACCTCCACTAACACATGTACTCCGCTGCATGCGTGTTTAGCGATGTAGCAATGTAAAAGGTCCCCCCTTAAACAGTTTACCGCTGCACCACGTTCCGAACGTTGTTTAGGCTATTTAAACCAGTATTATGGTATAAGAAAAATTCATATCATAACAAAAATAAAAAATGGAACGGTTTTCGGTATGAACCGGTATACCTCCCAGCACTATAAACAACTACAGATTCTAGGATTACTAGTTCAAACAATTGTTTGCAAGTCCAAATTATTGGGAGCAGTTGTTACTTTGCCAAGGTCTGGGGGAAGACCCAAACTTTCACCCTTAGCCAAGATTAAAATTTTCTAGATGGTCAGATGCAATCCAAGAACCACCAAGAAACAGGTCTGCCATGAACCGAAAACTGTCAAGCAAGATTTACATCGCCATGTCCTGAGAGGCGGTTATCCAAGAAAGAAACCTTCACGCTGAATTCAACACCTCTAGCCTCGACTAATATTTTTGTCTGATCACATGGACAAAATGTCTACAGTCAGAAGAGACAAAGATTGATTTGTTTGGCAAAAATAACCAGGGATATGCTTAGAGGATAAAAGGAGAGGCATTCAACCCCAAGAAGTTCGTAACGAATATAAATCATGATATTGGTATCCTCATTCTCCTGGGCTGTTTTGCTTCTTGTGGAATTGGTATATTTGTACAAAAAGGATGGAATAATGAAGACGACAGATTACCTCAGAATTCTTCACCATAACCTCAAACCGAACTTGGACACAACTGGATGCTCCAACAGGACAGTGACCCTAAACACACATCAAAGGAGGCATGGAATGGAAAAAAACAGGCTAACAGTAAGCGTTTGCAATGGCCCTCCCAAAGTCATAACCTCAACCCCATTGAAAATATGTGGACTGTGCTTAATGACAGGTCCATGTCAGGAAACCAATAAATTTGGTTTAACTCTACCAATTCAGCAAATTAGAGTGGTCAAATATCCAACCAGAATTCTACCGAGAGCTTGCTGAAGGCTACCAGAAGTATCTGATCGACGCAAAACATGATATGGAACTTTTAACCAATTGTGTTTTATGTACATTTTTGACCTTGTATGTAAAACGTTCACAATGTGATGGTTTCAGACAACCCACAATAATTTAAAACCTGTGTAATAAATGGATTTTTATTTTTTTGGTAATAAAGATGCATGTAGTGTAATTATTCTGACAAAAAAAGAACAGTTGTAGAAATCACTGAAAGCCTAATACGGCCTTAACATACATGTCTGCTATATGTACGTAAACATTTTACTACAACTGTATATACAAAAGTGACAATCCCAAAGATGTTCAAACATCTTTGCATTATCTTCACAAAGAACACTGAATTGCTAACCTTCTCCTATCTCTAGTATTGAGATGACCTACTAACATTTCAATGCCCCTTCAGTATTGCTCATATTATAAGCAGTAATCACCTCTTAGCTTAACTGTTGCACTTCATTTCATCTGGAAGGAAAATCAAACTATTCTGTGAAACAACTTCAGCACATTCAGAAACATTCACATTCCTCTTCATCTCCCTACACAGTCGTTGTACCCATCAGACCAATACCAAGGTTCTTGTGTAAAAGGCCATAAAGATGTGCGGCCACATTTAACTATTTAAATTCTCACTAGTCTGGTCTCTATGGTCTGCCTCTAACACTTGCCTGATTTATGGCACTGCTGAATAGAACAAACTGTACTGCATGCTAGGTCTCAGCCTTAGCAGGGCAGTGACTGAACAATTACAGTGGTGCCTATAACGTGTGAAGGTTTTGATAAGGACCCAGCATCTACTTCCTCTTCAAACTGCATTTAGCCTTTGACTTAGTAACACCTCCCACATTGGTAGCTGTGGTAATCTGTTTCCTTCATCTTAATCTTGGGTTGCAATTATGATCTTCTTTGTTACCTTTTATGTGATAGAATGCAAAGTACCAACATCACAAATATATTGTTTTTGCTTTAATAAAAGCAGATTAAATAGCATTTGCGAAATAGCTGCTGGGATACATATCAAGTTATGTGTTACTGTTTCTATGGTTGCCTCTTAAATCAACACTCTCTAATGGCTAAAAACAAGTACCAGCTAAAATAGTACCAGAAATTAGGGTTGGTCAACCTTATGTAATACAATAAGTTCTTCAGGATAACTAGAAAAAATGAAAAACTTTAGCAGCAAGTTTTGAACTCTGTTACAATTCTCCAACAAGATCCTTACTCCATACAGTAATGGCAAAACTAGAATGATTAAAGAGAAGCTGTGGCTGTGTATTTTTTTTTACTCCAACAGCCAAAAAGCTGAAAAATGGACAGAAACAGCACACCAGCATGAATGCTCTTTGAAAGGCAGTATACCATGTGCCTCACCAACTGTAGCTTTATGTTAATGTGTGTACATATATATAATTTTAAAAAGGCCCAGTGGAGAGTCTGAAATTAGGTTTAAGAAGGTTAAATGGTCTAATGGTTCACGGTGGTGGCTATATCATGCTGTAGTAATGCTTCTCTGCAACTGGTCCTGGTAGGCTTATGAGACTGAAAATGAATGCAGCAAAATAAAAGGAATCTTAAAGGAAAATTTGATGCAGCCTGCAAGAAACTTGCATCTTGAGGGAAGAAAAAAAAAAAAAGTGTTTTCTAGTAAGACAATGACCCCAGGTATAACACCAAAGCTAAACAGTAATAGATTCAAAACAACACTGTTCATGTCTTGACCAAGTTGGAGTCCAAGTTGGAGTCCAGATTTCCATCCAACTGAATGTTTGTGGCTGGACCTTAAAAAGGCTATTCTTTCACAATACCCATGGGAAGTGTGAGGAAACCTAAATATTTATTTCTAATTAGAATTATTCACTATTTTGTCAAAAATTTGTTTAAAATCTTGTCCCTTGGGTGTTACTATATTTTGTATGTTATTCGGGTTTATGTTTCACCACCAATGAGACTTATGAGTGTAATGTATAATGAAAATACTATGAACAGAACTGAATTCTTCCATTTTCACAAATGTTCTAATACTGTAATATATTTTTAGAAGAATGTCACACTTTGGCCAAACTGCTGAAGGTTTTCCTCCACATAAGAAAAAAAAAGTTGAAATTAAATGTAATATTGACACTACTCACTGGTTCTGCTGTCCAGTTATTTATTTTTTGAAGAATTTTGATTAGAACAGTCCATTCAACCCAACAAAAGCTTGCCAATCCTATCCATTTAATTCCTCCAAAATAACCAAGTTTTGAATGGCCCTAAAGTCCTACAGTCTATCACACTATTGGGTCACTTATTCCATGTGTCTATGGTTCTACTGTGTGAAGAAAAACTTCCTAATGGTTGTGCAAAAATTACCCTTAACTAGTTTCCAACTGTGCCCCAGTGTTCTTGTTGAACTCATCTTAAAAGTATCAGTCTGGATCCACTGTACCTACTGCTTTCCTAATTTTAAAAACTTCATTCATGTTCCCACTTAATGTCCTTCTGCTTAAACTAAAAATATTCAACTTCTTTAATCTCATAGCTCATACCCTGCAGTTGTGTGTTGGCCAAGTTGCTCTTCTCTGTACTTTTTTTTTTTTTTTTTTTTAAGTATGGATATTTATTTTTTGTAGCAGGGATATCAAAACTCCAGGTGAGGTCTCAATAGCGTGTTATAAAGCTTAAACATAACCTTCCTTTACTTGTACTCTACATCATTCTATATAACCTAACATTATGTCACTTCATGGCTTCTGAACACTGTCTGCAAACCAATAGTACCCAAGTCCACTTTTTTTTGTATAGACAATACTCTTCAGGGACAAGAAAACATCAGGGATGAGTTATGACTGAGTCTTCAATTTACAAGATGAAAATCCACACAAGTGAGCGAACTGTTTGTTTATATGTTTGGTTATAGAAATCATATGACCACCTAAAATTAACACACCCCACTCAACATCTGCACCCCCTTTCTTAATTTTGGGTCACGCCTCTTGCAGCTGGGGACTGCTTACAGAAAACTGATGCCTTGCATTGAACAATAAACGTATTCATAAAAAGGTGCTAATAACAACAAATAACACTAGCACAAATCTGCAGACCTATGGAGCCTAATGAAATGCAAGCAACCAAAAAAAAAAGATTGAGGCCATTTTTAAAGAACCACTAAAAAGTGCTTGACGTTGTTTGTAAAAGGTTCCCTGGCTAGTAGAGTCTGCCAAGTGCAAACAGAATTAAACAGACATATTGGGAAACCAGAACTCATGCTGGCCAAAAAAGGGTAAAGAGCAACTGCTAGGAGATCGCGGCCATATTAAGTATGGTATGTGTCACAGGGATGATTACAGTGAGAAAAGCAGGCTGAAAGACATCAGGTATGGAGTCAAATTCTATTCAATTCTTGTTGTTTCCTATATAGATTCTCAGACTAGCATAGGTTATACAACCACATCATACAAAAATTTAAAATTATAATAGGATAAGTAAACTAAGAAATAATTAAACATAAGAGTGACATATAAAACATGCACATGAAAAAGGGTTGATGAAAGCAAAAACACCCAGTGTGGTGAAAAGCTGGAGTGTAAAAACAATCTGGAGTCCATGGATTTCTATGAATATGCAAAGGCAAAATGTGGCTGATGTCGGAGAGGCTGGTTGCCCACTCTCTCCCTCAATTACTGTTCTCCTTATGTGTAAAAGAATCATCCATGTAGGTGTTAAGTAAGGACCAGAAGCTGCGGACTTACACATTCTTAAGGAATAAGAGAGGCTCCCTCACCTTCACCCTCCAAAGCCATTGCAGTTTCGACACCAAAGAACAATATGCTGTATTTGAAGGTCATTATTCCTTAACTACGTAGAACAAAGTGAACATTTCAAAAGCCGTCTTTTACAGCAAAAGTCTCTGATTTTTATTCTGATTGAATCTTATTTAAAAAGGAAAAGCTTCATTTGCTGACCGTTCTTAAAATGAAAGCTTCAAACACTTTCAGTTCTACACTTGCAAACTAAAACTAGCACACTGCTGTAACCCAAGTGGAGAGTGGCAAGGAAATAGATACTCAACAACCTGGCTCCCATTTCACATACTAAACAAGCACCAGCAATTTGGTACAGCAGGTCTTTAACTTTGTTATGACAGTATTAGCTGTTTTTCCATTGGCAGTGTTTCTTTTATGCAAGAAAAATAAACAATTATTACAAACAGATAAATACTGACTAGTACGGAAAAAACTTGGAAAATGATTCAGAGGGAGTTTACTAAGAACATTCTTATCATACAGGAAATAGAGAAGCTACTAAAAAAATATAATACAGAACACTGCATATCTGTGTTGAAAAAAAATACTAATAAATGTACTGTATGGTTGTTCTAGAATTTCCTTTTGCAATGAGTAAATCAGGGCAGACACCAGACCAATGGACAAGATGTAGTTCAACTGACCAAATGGGGGGGGGAAAAAAAAACTTTAAAAATTGGTTAGAAGGCTTTGGTCAAGCCCATAAAATTTTAAAAGATTGATGAATTTTATGAAAGCCTTCAAATAAGGAATTCCACAAGTTAAAACATGACTTGACAGCTATTTCTTTACTAAATAATATCATAAGTGTGCATCTCTTCAAATTGACATTTTTGACACTTGCAGTGATTAACTTTTAAGACAAGATGAATTTCCCAGGATTCCTTGCTAAATATATGCACTTCATGGTAGTTTCAATTCTAGTCACAAATGCTTACATGGCAAACAATTTTAATACTGTGAAACATTCATGTCAACCATATTTACTCCCCCCCCCCCCACCCCCCAAATAGCTTAAAAGCGACTTTAAAAACTGTCCTCGTATTGAATAAAGATTACATTTATTTTAATTCAAACTAGCTGTGCTATCTAAGAAGAGTTGAAATTTAAGTAATTAATTTGACACCAGTAAATTCATAGTTAATGTGTGTAGTTCACCATCTTTAGGAATGCATTTTGTAATGCACATACTAATCAAATGCATTGAATTTTTCATTCCAACAGATCACGCATCACAAGCATTAGTAGCATGGTTTTTACTAATCCCATATCAAATGGCACATAACAGACACACAGCAACCACATGGACACACAGATATACAGGCACACACATCATATTATTAAGGTTGATAATGAAATAGTTTCTTTCTAAAATAATTATTACATGTGAATGACAGTTTAAATTTAGCACTAAATGCACACAAAAAAAGTATCAATATTGAGTGGGGAATTAACATGAACGAATGAGTTGTGCTAGAATAAAACAGAGCATAAGCAGTTTACAGGCCTGGATACATACAGAATAAATAAATAAGTACATTTAAATATCTACAGTGGTATGAAAAACTATTTGCCCCCTTCCTGATTTCTTATTCTTTTGCATGTTCGTCACACAAAATGTTTCTGATCATCAAACACATTTAGTCAAATATAACACAAGTAAACACAAAATGCAGTTTTTAAATGATGGTGTTTATTATTTAGGGTGAAAAAAAAATCCAAACCTACATGGCCCTGTGTGAAAAAGTAATTGCCCCCTTGTTAAAAAATAACCTAACTGTGGTGTATCACACCTGAGTTCAATTTCCGTAGCCACCCCCAGGCCTGATTACTGCCACACCTGTTTCAATCAAGAAATCACTTAAATAGGAGCTGCCTGACACAGAGAAGTAGACCAAAAGCACCTCAAAAGCTAGACATCATGCCAAGATCCAAAGAAATTCAGGAACAAATGAGAACAGAAGTAATTGAGATCTATCAGTCTGGTAAAGGTTATAAAGCCATTTCTAAAGCTTTGGGACTCCAGCGAACCACAGTGAGAGCCATTATCCACAAATGGCAAAAACATGGAACAGTGGTGAACCTTCCCAGGAGTGGCCGGCCGACCAAAATTACCCCAAGAGCGCAGAGACGACTCATCCGAGAGGTCACAAAAGACCCCAGGACAACGTCTAAAGAACTGCAGGCCTCACTTGCTTCAATTAAGGTCAGTGTTCACGACTCCACCATAAGAAAGAGACTGGGCAAAAACGGCCTGCATGGCAGATTTCCAAGACGCAAACCACTGTTAAGCAAAAAGAACATTAGGGCTCGTCTCAATTTTGCTAAGAAACATCTCAATGATTGCCAAGACTTTTGGGAAAATACCTTGTGGACTGATGAGTCAAAAGTTGAACTTTTTGGAAGGCAAATGTCCCGTTACATCTGGCGTAAAAGGAACACAGCATTTCAGAAAAAGAACATCATACCAACAGTAAAATATGGTGGTGGTAGTGTGATGGTCTGGGGTTGTTTTGCTGCTTCAGGACCTGGAAGGCTTGCTGTGATAGATGGAACCATGAATTCTACTGTCTACCAAAAAATCCTGAAGGAGAATGTCCGGCCATCTGTTCGTCAACTCAAGCTGAAGCGATCTTGGGTGCTGCAACAGGACAATGACCCAAAACACACCAGCAAATCCACCTCTGAATGGCTGAAGAAAAACAAAATGAAGACTTTGGAGTGGCCTAGTCAAAGTCCTGACCTGAATCCAATTGAGATGCTATGGCATGACCTTAAAAAGGCGGTTCATGCTAGAAAACCCTCAAATAAAGCTGAATTACAACAATTTTGCAAAGATGAGTGGGCCAAAATTCCTCCAGAGCGCTGTAAAAAACTCATTGCAAGTTATCGCAAATGCTTGATTGCAGTTATTGCTGCTAAGGGTGGCCCAACCAGTTATTAGGTTCAGGGGGCAATTACTTTTTCACACAGGGCCATGTAGGTTTCGATTTTTTTTTCTCCCTAAATAATAAAAACCACCATTTACAAACTGCATTTTGTGTTTACTTGTGTTATATTTGACTAATGGTTAAATGTGTTTGATGATCAGAAACATTTTGTGTGACAAACATGCAAAAGAATAAGAAATCAGGAAGGGGGCAAATAGTTTTTCACACCACTGTATGTAAAACCACAAAGACAATACAAAAAATGTTTATTGCTTTATGTTCACCTAAAGGTAATAATGCATTCACAGAAGGCCAATTCAAAGAAAACAAAACTCCTCAAACTGAACAAGTTGTGTTGTAATGATAACCTTTCACCTTAGTCAATTTTATAACAATATATCTGTAACTTGTTCAGCCTGAAATGTCATTTTTTTTTTAAAGTGAATTTCATTTGGTGCAAAGTGATATATATTTGATATTTCCAGTTTACTCTTCATTTTAAAGAAAAAAAGATACAGTTTATTTTAAATTGCTTTTTCTTTGCAGACCAAGTAACAAATCAATAGCGACCTTGTGTTTCTCCAAACAGTCTAACCAGAAATTCCGGTGAACATACCGAAGTGTCCGAGCTCAGAATGCAGAAACATACAATCAAATATAATGTTTTTGGAACCCATGTGAAAGGGACTATATAAAGTAACCTATCATCTCTTCTGCAAAAGGGGTACACTGTCCAGGGTTTGCTCCTGCCTTGCACCTCATGCTAGCTGGGATAGGCTCCAGCAAACCCGCAACGCTGCTCAGGAATAGGTGGGTTAAACAGTGACTGGCTAATTTCTACAATGGAAGTCAAATATTACTGAGCTGACTGTATTCTGACATAAGGTGTGCTTTACTGAAAATTTCTGATGTTGTAAGCACAGTGCCATTTGAACGAGAAAATTAAAAAAAAATTAGTAGTCACAATATTCCTGTTTGCAACCCAGTCACAGGGGGATCCCGTGTACATGCTGGTTTTTGTTCCAACCAACTTCTGTTTTTAACTGAACTCCTACCCTAATGAAGTCAGCTGTTTATTTCCAGTTTTTGTGTGGGGTCAATGTAGAAATTACAAAACTAAGTCTGGTGTATTTGTTTTAAAATGTACAAGGCGGTTACATGAGGATAACAAAAGGTTTTTATTTACCTTTTGTTTAAACTTTAACAATATTTTACTGTTTTTCATTTTGTTTTTCAGGTGTTTAGTACGTAATGGATTAAATAACCTAATCAGTGAGTCTGATGCTGAAGTACTTGCAGACATGCATCATTCAGGGTACTGCTGGGCGGTATACCGGTTCATACCGAAAACCGTTTATTTTTTTTATGATATGGATTTTTCTTATACCGCAACACCGGTTTAAATTGCCTAAACGACGTTCGGAACGTGGCGCAGCGGGAAACTGTTTAAGTGGGGACCTTTTTCACTGCTACACTGCTAAACACAGATTTGTTGCACTAGGGCTCTTTTTCACTGCTACACCACCAAATAGTGGGCGGTAGCATAGGTATTCTACGCGCTGAAAATGGACAGAGAGCATTCTGAAAGTGAACTAAAAGTAAAGTTGAACATGTGATGAACAGAAGAACTTTTGCCGAAAAAAGGAGTCACATCCGTCGCCTGGAGATACTTTAGTTTTAAAAGGTCAGATGTGTAAATACTGTTTCTATACTACTGGATAATACTGCAAGCCAAGTTGTACTTGTTTTTGTACTTGCTAGTGTATGTTTTGCTTGTATTCATTCTGCGATGTGCTATCGACTCGTTCAGAGATGGGCGCAACTCTGAATGGATGGCATAATTAAACATGTATAACGAAGATATTTTTAAAGTTCTGAACACTCCGTCGGCTAAGTTAATAACTAGTTTTAATTTCACAAAGACGTTTATCGTGTGGTGATTAACACAAAGTATTTGATGTGCTGCATTAACTTGTGACGGGGTTTGAGAAAATCTAGTAAATTAAACATTGATTTTAGGATGAAGTTTAGTTTACCACATTCTACTTTAAGTATAAAATAAACTGAGAATAAAATGGAAATGTCGACTTTAATCTTGACATAGTCAACATGTCGAATACATTCTCTAGACATATAGCTTAGCTTGAAGCAAGGTCCATATTAATGCAGTTTGCCTAAATGATGGTACAGTTGGTAAGATGTCATGACATTGTCATCACCAAGATTGCACTTATTTTATTTTAATTTGGTGAATACTGTGTAATGCACCTGGGCTTGAAGCCTTGAAGTAATGGTGCAACTATCAGTAATACTATTATGTATTTTATTGTTATTATTTATTAGTTTAAATATTATGCAGTTTAATGATGGTAAAATTGTTTAAAAAGTCACTTTAACGTGTCAGTGGACAGAGATTGTTAACATTTACAGAAAGTGTAGTTGGTTTACAAAAAATATTTACTATTTATTCCTTTTTCTAAGACGTGTTCAGTGCAATCCAACTTTTGACAAACACCTCTGGATATTTTACTAAGTCTAAATGCCTCTTTGGATGGTTGAAAATATGTTGTCAAAAATCATAGTTTAAGCTTTTGCAAAATTTGTTCAATTAAAGGTTCTATATTTTGACTGCATCTGTCATGCAATGTGATTCCTTCTCTTTAGTGCCACCCCCTTGAAAACTATCACTTTATGGGGCCATGCAAACCTGGATTAATACTTGTGTGCACATTAAAATGTCTTTTTGTACGATGTACAATTCTCATAACAGTCTAATAGGTTATTCTTAGCCAGTCTACTGCAGTAATTGCAGTGTAAAATGTGGTTAACATCCACTCATGCATGGGGAAAAAAATACCGTCTAATACCGTGAAACCGGCAGAATTTAGAAAAATACCGTGATATAGAATTTTGGTCATACCGCCGACCTCTAATTCAGGGTCTGCTCCGCTTGTTTTTAATTGTCATTATATAAAGATACAATAAAAGCGAGCAAACCACACAGAAAAGAAAAGGAGCAAAATTACAGGAAAACAAACAATATAAAGCTATAGCAAAAAACAGAAATATTTATAAAATGTACAAATCATACTTCTGTGCTTTTCTGAATGCAGAATAAGAGAAAAGGAAAAAAGAGTAACTAATTAGATGAGATCAATTAATACCACCAATTGTGAATCTGGTTGGAGCAAAACCTTGCAGCCACATGAGGTTCCCAGGACTAAGTCTGGGAACCACTTGATTAGAAGGCTCACAATTAGATCTTGGAGGGCTGCGGTGGCTGCAGGTTTTCACTTCAACCAGTTTCTTAATTAGAACCCACTTATTTACTACTAAAGCAATATGTTTTTTTGGACTTCGTTTTAGTTCACTCCCTTGTTACAAATTGGAACCCCGAATTGCCTATTTTAGTTTTAAACAGCTGTATGCATATTTAAGCCTGTGCATACGCATCATGAGGTATGTGTGTTAATAAAATGTTTTGAAATAAAGGAGAGACAGAAGGGGTACACATCTGTTCTAAACAACCAAACATATGGATAATGTTCAGAAAATGAAAAATCTATAATGTGATAAAAGCTTGGGTCTTGGAAGAATGAAAGCACTAACAAGCCATATAATTAAACAAAGTTTCACTATCTGTTAGGATTGGTGTCTGATTATGAAACTGGTTGGAACAAAAACCTGCTGGCACTGCAGCCCTCCAGGACCGTAATTGAGGACCCCTGGGTTAGAGGCTGGAATGTTTAAAGACATCAGCATTAGGCAGGTAATTTGTTGCATAAAAGCACACCATTATATTTTTCCTTTGCATGGGGATGCTGAGGTACAAGTGGGTAGGATCTGAAGAACTAAAAACTGGGCTGATACCAAGGTTAAATGTTTTCCCCTTAGAAGAGTAGCAATAAATGCCTATTTGCCCAAAATTCATCAAAAGACATAATTTATGTAAAGACATCCAAGTTTCACTATGTTGGCAGGTGACTGGAGGTGTTATGTTCCCAAAACATCTGTTGCTTACTACCAGTACTGTAATCTCACTTAGTGTGCTTTCTTTGAAGGGTACTTTATGTTGAATGATGACAAAATGATGGCCATCATTAACAATGCTACACATCCTCTCTCTGACACACTAACAGTGTTATCAGCCAACAAACTATTCAGCAGAAGTCTGTATAGAAACACTCCTTCATACCAACAGCAATACACCTTTATAATGCCTCACTGTGACTGCTCTTTTTATCTTAAGCCAAGTTTTTTTTGGCATTCTACTAAAATTAGAGACAGCAAAAACAATTCACTAAGTCTTCAACAAGAACTCTGGATCACTTGGAAAATGCAGTTTAATGTATTAAAGTGCAACACGTAGGCAAAAGGAACATCTGGGCCTACAGAAAACCACCTCTGAAAAGAACTTAGGGGTTTATGTTGACAACACTTTCATCATCTAAGTAATGTGCAGAACTTACAGGGTATTAAAAAGAAAATATATCATAAAAAGACCTTATATCCAGACTATATAACGTACTAAGGAGACAGCATCTGCAATATAGTATGCAATCTTGGTCACCATGCTACCAAAAAGACAGCAGTACTTGAAGCTTTGTGGAGGAGAGCAGTCTGGTGCATCTGAGGACTTAAGGATATGGCCTACTCTGACAAACCTGAAGCATTAGCAATAATACATTTTATTTATATAGCACCTTAATTAACCCTGTTTAGTTTCACGCTTAGGAAACTGTGTGGGACCTAATCAATCAAATCACAATTAAATCAAAATATTCTCAAAGGCAGTGATAAAAAAAGATCCAGCAGAATTGTTTCAAGCTAACAGTGAATCACACAGTTGAGGACAGCAGTGGAAATTAAGGGAACAGGCATTTATGACTGAAGCCAGAAAGCATTTCTCTACACAAAGAGCTGTGTGGGAATCTGAAACAAATTACTAAGACATGTAGCTGAAGCAGAAACCCTGACAAACTTTAGGATGGGTCTATTAGCTAAACAAACTGTCTTGATGAAGTGAATGATCTCCTCTCGTTTGTCAAATTTATCATTTTATTTTCTATATTCTGGTCTGTATTTGAGAGGGGGTCCGTTTATCATAATATTTATTCAGCTTCCTTAAAGAGGCAAATTTCCCCCTGGGGACAAATAAAGTACTAACAACTGACTGACCCTGTAAAGCAGGGGTGTCCAAACTTTAGTCCCTTCAGTGGTTGCAGATTTTCATTCTAACCATCTTCTTAATTAGTAACCAGATTTTGCTGCTAATTAACTTCTTTTGCCTTTGTTTTAATTAACTTGACTCAGTCCCCTTAGTTGTTTCTTTTTCCTTAATGAGACACAAACCAACCCGCTAACTACAGTATCTGAAAATAAAGGATGGTGAAGGTCTCAGTAAGGTTGAGCTGACCGAAAAATCTTGACGATGTTCTAAGAAAAAAAAAAAAAAACAGGGATGTGTCTGCTTTTGCAAAATGAGAGCAGCAACAACTGAAATAAAATAACGGGTTTAATGAACAGCAAGAATGAGCTTCTCGTTAAGAAACTGTTTAAATGAAGTTGGTTGTGGAGTTTGAAGCTCTGATTTAATGGCTGGCTCGTTTCACATCTCGTTTCTGCTTTGCTGCCATTTAATGAAGAAAAGAGTCAATTCAGAAGACTGAATCTTTAAAAACAGGCCTATTAAAATGATGGGAAAAGAAGTTAATTAGCAGTTAAAACTGGTCACTGAATAGGAAAAGGGTTAGAATGAAAACCTGCAGCCACTGCGGCCCTCCAGGACCGGAACTGGACAGCCCTACTGTAAAGTAATTTTTTGCAGATCATTTTATGAAGCAGTTTTCTCTATAAAAACTGTAATTTAGAAAAGTAACTCTTTAATAAAATGTTCTTGCTTTGCTGCATTGTGTTGATATTAGCTGCAACAATCACCATGAACACTCTGTAATGATTCTTTCTTCATATATAACAAAAATGACTTGTTTTGCAAACAATATGTGGCACATAATATATCGCTAAAATGACTGACAGTATAGTAACATTCACAACTTTTAAAACGACCTTATTAAAGACACTTTCTGCAAAATTATCTTTGCAAACAACCCAATCCAATTTGATTTTTTTTAAAGTACCTTACTGTGAAAGCACAGAACAAAACAAATTAATTGCACTGTACAATATAATGGTGGAGAGATTGCTCTCTGTGCTGTAATAAATCCCACCTGGCGGCATATAATAAAGGCACCATATAAAATTAAAGAATGAATGGTAGTGGGGTTTTCTCTCTGTTATGTGCTAAAACAAATCCAACCTGGTGGCATACTGTAAAGGCACAGTACATAAAAATAAAGAATGAATGCCACTTAACGATATTAAGGTTTTCTCTGTGTATGTGCTGTAACAAATCCCACCTTGCAATACCATCCTCAGATATTAGCTTTCACTTCCCTGCAACCACCGCATACCTATTTGGTGTCAGTAATGGGATAGAAGTGGAAATGTGGAGAACACGGTTCTCTGTAAACCAAGAAAATAACTAAAAAGCTTGCAGTTTTCCCCATGTAATATAGAGCACCGTCTCCAGCATCTTCTTTTCTCGTTTTAGATGATTTACTACCAAGGAGACACACCTGTTAAACGCCAACAACAAGCGGCACTTCAACCCGAGCTTACCATGTCGTACACGTTGAGTATCACCGGCTCGCTGGCCATCCTCCGGACGCCGCTCCCCTGATGTCCAGGTGCGCCGCCTGCCTTTGTTCCTCTGGAGCCGGTCGCTCTTCACGCTGCCCCTTCCGTCCCAGAAAGCACTCGCTCGCGGGACTCCCGCATTCAGCTCCACAGGAACGAATCCCCAGCTGCGAGTGAAGAAGCAAAAGCAACACAGGCACGGAGCCGGCTCTGCTGGCGGGCGAGGCAAACAGACGGAGGTTTCCGGATGAAAGAAAAGAAAAAGAAAGAAGAGTGCCTGTGGTGTTTTGTATTATTATTAATCCGCTTGGCGCTGCTATCCATCCAGTAAAAAAACGGAAAAGAAACGCTGCAGTGAACCCGGGGTATCCAGTTTGGGGGAAAAATGAGAGCGCGGCGCAGAAATCAAGCAGCTCCCACTCCGCGAACCCGGTCGGCGCGCGCTCTCTTGCTCAGTACCTCCACTTTAACTGCTTGCATTTTTGACACGCAGCTGCGGTTTGGCATACGATTGCTTTCCCCTGTTGACACATATTGTTATCATTTGCTAGAGTCTGACGACTAGGGGCGGGGCGGGGAAAGAAGGGGAGGGGCGGGTGGATTGCTCGGTTCTCGACTTGTCAACATGGAAAGAAACGCAGGCGTAACAAGTAGAACGCCAGAGGCAAGACAGCTTCACTCTGTTGAATCACCAGCCCAAATCCAGGTGTGCAAAGCTTGTAGAGACATGAATCTGTAATTGCTGCCAAAGGGGTTTCTACAAAATACAGAATTAAGTGTATGAATTAAATATATATAATATCTACTTATTATATGAAATAGAGGTTTCAGTTTTTGATTTAAAAAATTGCAAACCTTTCTGAAAACATGTTTTCACTTTGTCATTCTGGGATATAGATGGGCAAAAGTGGCAAATTTATCCATTTAATCCATTTAACATGAAATCCACAACACCATAAAGTGGGCAGAAAATGAAGGGGTCTGAATACTTTCTGAATTCACTGTAAGTGATCCATTAGTCAAACTAGTATTCACCTAACAGGACCATGAAATAGCTTGAAATGATTATTCATGTCTTTTGAAAAACTATATTTGCCTATATTTAAAAAGTTATATTAAGAAAAATATAACTTTTAACAAAGTCAAAATAAGGTAGCCGGTAGTATCCCTTTTCCCGACTTGTTTTCCTATACTCATTTATTTCAGTCCTTAACTATTATTTTCTCTAGCACTCATCAGTGTTACTCCTTCAATGCCTACTAATACTCAGTTTTTTAGCTGTAAAGGGGTGTATTATTGGCAATAAGCTGCCAAGGAGAAAACAAGTGATTTCCTAGCAGCATTCAGGTTTAACCAGATAGCCCACTCAGTGACGGTGAAGTAATTATGAGGGTCCTAGTTTGAAGTCAGGTGGGGGATGGGCTACTGCAAGTTAAAGGTAAGCCACATTTCAGTTATAGTATAGAATAAATAAATATTGTTGCTAAATAGATAAGTTATGCTTAAATGTCTTAGCTGATTACTGAATGAGCATATAATAAATGTATTAGAATTACACTAGAAATAGGGAGGAAAACTATTAATTCAATTCAGTTTATTTCCATGTAGCATTTTTTACTGAGTGCAGGCACAGAAATAGAAAACTATACAAGCGAGGTGACTCGTCCACCACCTAATATAGTGCCTCACCTAAGCACTTGTTTCCTCATCTTCTGTCTCTCTCCCTCTCCTCATACTCTTGCCTTTCTTTATTTTAGTGTTCCCTCACTTTCCTCCCAGTTCTACACTTAAACGATCACTTACTACAATTCATACTTTAAACCCTAAATGTATGTCACTTCAGGTATTCAGTTTATTCCTGGGACAGCAGGTTAGATCTCCTTCTAGCGGCTCCTGATGTCCCGGAGCCTTCATTTGCTCTTAAAGGACTTGGTGTCTTTCACAGCTTGTTGTCATTGACAGTGCAATCCTCTATATTCAATTCTGGAACTGCGTGCCCTCTAGTGGCCAGAAAATGCATCCACCTCTCGGATTTCTCCGTATGAGGGCAAAGTTGATAACAAGGGTCCTTATTAGATAGATAGATAGATAGATAGATAGATAGATAGATAGATAGATAGATAGATAGATAGATAGATAGATAGATAATACTTTATTTGTCTCAAGGGGAAATTAAAATTTCACACCCCCTCAATTTTGTTTTGTCTTAATTTGCATAAGCCACCCTAATTCAAGTTGTTCCTAAGAAATGTAAAGATTTATTTCATGAAGTAGGACTACATAATAATCAATAGTCCAATATTTGAAATATCTAAACGAGTGATTCAATATAAATGTTTAAATCTAAATATTTTTAATTGTAATAGAAATTTGTGATTTTTCATTCTTTGATAAAGGTCCATAGAAGGCTAGATCCATCATATTTGTAATTACTGACCTTGAATTAAAAGATAGAACTTTATTTGTCCCCAGGGAGAAATTTGGCTTTTTTGCAGAGGCTCTTTAAATGAATGCATAGATACAGTAAATAGGTAAGCAAATAAGTTAATAAAGAAAGAAATATACACACACTTTGGTTTGAACACACACCAGAATTATTATAAAGCAAGAAAATTCAAAAGAAAGAAAACATCTGACTTCACAGTCCTAGTCTCAGGGAGGTGTTCATTATGCAGGTGTATTGTTGTTGGGATAAAGGAGGCCCCGTTGTGTTTCCTGACACACTTCTGCTGAATGATTCATTGGCTGGAAGTCCCCAGTGTTGGTATGTCAGAGAGAGAAGATGTGATTATTGCTTATAATGGTACTCAGTTTTGTTTAAATCCTTTCCTTCGCTACAAACTCCAGGAGGCCCAGAGTGCATCCTATAACTTAGCCTGCTTTTTAATTTTCTAATCTGGTGGGCTTTTCTTGAGGTAATGTTACCAGCCCAGCACATCACAGCATAGAAAATCGCACTGACCATCACAGATTTATAGAAGATGTGAAGGATGTCAGTTCCCACATTAAAGGAATGCGGTCCCCTAAGGAAAAATGAACATGATCTTACCTTTTTTATATAGTTTTTCTGTTTTTTTCTGAGACCAGTCTAGCCTGTCATTAATGTGAACTCCCAAGTACTTGTAGGAGTGAACCACCACTGCTTGAATAGTGACCAGACATGGAGGCTCTATGAAGAGATGAAAGTCAATAACCAGTTCCTTGGTTTTGCTGAAATTGAGATGCAGATAATTATTTCTGCACCAAGAAATAAAGTTCTCCACTTGACTCCTCTCCTCTGTCTCACCCCCTTTATCGATACACCCGTTAGGAGCAGAATCATCTGGGAATTTCTGCAAGTAACAAGACCTGCTGAGTGAAGAAAAAAGGAGACAAATAGTCTAAAGCAGGGGTGCCCAACTCCAGTCCTAGAGGGTCACAGTGGCTGCAGGTTTTCATTCTAACCCTTTTCCTAATTAGTGATCTGTTTTTGCTGCTAATTAACTTCTGAATTAATTTTAATTGACTTGGTTTTTAAGAAATGTTTCCCTGAATTTCTTCATCGTTCCTCTGAATTACTTCATTTCTTTCCTTAAATGGCACCCAAACAGAAGTGAAATGTGAAGTGAGTGAACCAACAGAAGACCAACTAAGTCAGGGCCTCAAACTCCAACCAATTTTGCTCCAACCAGTTCCTTAATGAGGCGCTGAGTCTTGTCCTTAATTAAACTCATTCTTTAATTCCATGGCTTGTTGCTGCTCTCATTGTGCAATACCAGACATTTCCAAAATTGTGGATTTTCTCTTTTCTAAGAGTAGATCAGCATTCCTGAGACCTTCACCTTTCTTTATTTTCAGATATTGTATGATGGTCACAGTTTGCTGGTCCTGTTTTGGCTCATTTTGTATCTCATTATTGTTTGGCTGCTAATTAAGGAAAAAGAAACAATTGAGGGGTCTGAGTCTTCAAGAGCGAGTCATGTAAAATGAATTCAAAAGAAGTTAATTAGCAGCAAAAACAGGTCACTAATTAAGAAAAGGGTTAGAATGAAAACCTGCAGCCACTGCGTTCCTCCAGGACTGGAGTTGGGCGCCCCTGGTCTAAAGCAATACCCCAAATGCTTATATTTCAATTTTGTCATTTGTATCCTTCTAGAAGTGGCTCTTAGTGGGCTAGGACCATTAAGAATCAAATATCAAAAATATAATCATATTCATGATCAGCAATCTTGAAATATCAAAAAAGGAGCAACTTTGACCAATTATATCCCATTATAGGGTGAAATGCTAGGATCAGTTGATGTGGCATGTACAACTTCAAGTTCATCTCATCATGTTTGCTGAAGACCCCTATTAGTTTAACCTTTATTATAACAGTGTAATTTCCTGCACACAATATGGCCAAAAAAGTCTAAGAATAAGGGTGTTTCAGGTCTAGTGGGACAAACATAGTGGGAAATCCCAAAAAGCTTAATGTCTTGTATAACTAGAGACCAAGGCATGTTAAACAGTATATTATATGTGGGGATTTTCTCATAACTGGTGAGTCAGGAGGCACTGGACCAATAAAAACCTGAAGTGATTTCAGAATATTCACATATACAAATTTCTATCTATCTATCTATCTATCTATCTATCTATCTATCTATCTATCTATCTATCTATCTATCTATCTATCTATCTATCTATCTATCTATCTATCTATCTATCTATCTATCTATCTATCTATCTATCTATCTATCTATCTATCTATCTATCTATCTGTCTGGGTTGTCTTCCCTCTAGCATCCTGTGGAAAATATCATGCTTCCACCTAGGCCGTAACTCTCTCTCTCATGATAGTGCTTATTCTTTAAAGTTTTATGGGACAACCAGCAATCATTCAGGTACCACCACATAGCAGCCCCTTAGTTCTCACATTGGTATGCTCAGAATGCTTTCCTGCTGCCAGTATTGCTCTTTTTCTACCTCTATCTCAATGTCTTGGAGACCCTCTAAAGGACTGAAACCTGCCCTGGATAATCCTAATGTTGTCCTTGCCTCCAGTTACCACTTGCCAGCTTGACACCCTCCTTCTCTGTCACAGTATGACACTATGTCATGTTTGTAAATGAGCATGGTATTCTGGGCTTGTAGATAAAAAATATATTATATAAAATTGTATCGGTGTGATATTCCCTGTGACCCCTGTGCTATAGTGGGATTGAACAGATTAATGATAAATTTAATTCAACATTGACATTTCTGAAATGATTAATTAGACTTTAGCAAGTTAAGGAAAGCAGCTGTTGGAATTTATTCTGTTGTATTTTGTGACTAGCTATGCTACCTGTCTAAGATGGGTTAAAATCTAAATAATAAACATAGACCTCAGTGTTAATGTTTGCAGTGTAGAATACAATGATTATGTCTCTATTATATGTTATTTGTATAAGTTTCATGAAAGCAGAGTTAATGCTTGTGATTACTAAAAAATGTTTGTGATGCGCCATCTTTTGGAATGACAGAGACATAGAAACCCGATGGACGCACACACAGACCCTTCACCTTTCATTAAGGTGGAAATGCCCGTTTTGTGATGCACTTCAATTCTTATATTTCTCCAACTTTGGTAACATTCTGTTCTTCTCTCTTATTTTCTCCTCTGCTAGATGAAACATACAGTACACTTTTAATAATTCTGTACTAGCAAAAACCACGCCATGAGGTTAAATAAATTGCCTGTAGAGCTTATAGACAGGATTGTGTAGAGCCACAAGACTACAAAAAAAATTCCTGCAGCATTGAAAGTCCTGAAGAGCACAGATGCCTCCATAATTCTTAATAGGAATAAGTCTGGAACAGCCACAACTCTTCCAAAACCTGGTAACCAGGCCAAACTGAGCAATCAGAGAAGTAGAGACTTGGTAAGAGATATGACCAAGAATTTGATTGTCACTCTGGCTGAACTCCCAAGAACCAGTGGAGATGGGAGAAACTTCCAGGTGGACAACCATCAATGCAACAGTCCACCTATCTGGGCTTTAAAGCAGAGTGGCCAAATGACAAATGAAGGTCTGCTTGGAGTTTGCAAAATGATACCTAAAGGACTTTCAAATGATGAGAAATAAGATTATCTGGTCGAGTGAAACCAAAATTGAACTGTCTGGCCTCAGTTCTAAGCATCACATCTGGAGGAAACTAGGCACTGCTCATCACCTGTGGCTTTATGCATAAACGGTGCATACGCACAAAAATGTTGCATACACCTGTTTCCACGATCACAATGCGATGCATAAAAACTAAACTTGGCGTAAAGCTACGCACATTTTCACGCCAGCTCAATCCCTTGCATACGCAAGTTCTCTGCTTGGTTTTGCAAAGTGGCGGCACCCAGTGTTAAAGCGTGCTACTGTTCCTGGGTGGCTTCCCTATATTTTCAAGATTCACATCCATGACGTGGCTTTGTCAAATACACTGAAATTAACCGCATATCGTTTATTAGCTTAAGGCATCTGATTGTAATCAATCCTTAACCATATAATGATTCATAGAATGGCCATACTACTCCAAATACTATAGTTGCTTCAGTGTTGTTACTATCAGTGCACCACTGAGTATTTCACCCAATGCATCTGAGTGTGGAATCACAGCTCTACAGCAGCTGATCGGAAAGAGGATTATCAGGATACAGCATTTAGCACATGCTGCCTCAGCCATGCGCAGTCTGTGTTCCTATTTTGTTTTTCTTTTCTCTGTACCCTAATATGCTTACACATGACACTCAGACAGTGGGTTATGACTCGTCTTTTCACTGCGACTTTGATATCTGACCACTTCTTATTTATTTCAGGCACTTTGCGACTTTCTGAACTTTCGAGTTTCTCAGCCACTCTGTTTCTCGATCAACTTCCTTTTGTTGTTTATATCACTGCTTAAACCAACAAATAGTATGTTTTTCCTTGCCTCTACTTGGTATTCGCTGAAATTCTTCTTTTCCCTTGTTCTTTTGCATTTGTTTTTTCACAGAAAGCAAAACATAAGGGACTATTTGCATTGATTTGAATATTCAAAGAGGCGTAATTCTGTGAGGAGTCTGGGTGGGGCGGCAGGCATGTGCATTACTTTTCACTCTGACCGGGATTTATGTAGCGGAAGATCATGGAAGTTGGTGTACACACATATTTATGCATCTGGATTTTTGTGTGCACACGCACATTTCCATTTTTGTCCTTACACCATGTTTTAGTCTGAATTCTACTCACGGCGTTATGCATGGGGCCCCTACTCTATACCATTTCAACGGTGAAGCATGGTGATGGTTGTTTTTCAACTGCATGGTCTGGAAGACTACATATAGTTGAGAGAAAGCTGAAAGGAGCAAAGTACAGAGCTATCCTTAATGATAACCTGCTCCAGGGCAATTCAAGCTAAAGGTTCACCTTCCAATAGGACAATGGCCCTAAGCACAAAGCAAAGACCACACAGCAGTGGCTTAGGGACAACTTTGGGAATGTGCTTGAGTGGGTCAACCAGAGCCTAGACTTGAACCCAACTGAATATCTCTGGAGAGACCTGAAAATACTTGTCTACTGATGGTGTCCATCCAACCTGACAGACCTGAGAGGATCTGCAGAGAAAAATGGCAGAAAATGCTCAAATCTAGTTGTGTGAAGCTTGTTGCATCAAACCCAAGGAGACTCCAAGACATAATTGCTGACAAAAGGGCTTCAACGAAGCACTGTGTAAAGGGTTTGAGTACTCTTATCAATGATATATAAAGATTTTTATTTTTAATGAATTTTTAATGAATTTCATGTGTTGGTGAAGAAAGATTCACTGATGTTGACTTTGTCGACGATGCTGTGGTCTTCCCAGAGTCGAGGTTCTGATTGGGGCTCTTGAGAGACTGACCAAGTAGTCTGAGTGTCTAGATTTTGAATTGTCCTGGATAATAACCAAGATCCCACTTGGGCACAGTCATCAGCAGTGTGTCAGAGAGTATCAAGTTGAGAGATTTACTTACCTTGGCAGTGACAATCACATCTCTAGTAATTTTTCCTATGAAGTTAGTAGACGGATTGTGAGATCACAGAGGATCATGAGGCCACTAGATAGTGGTGTGTGATGCTCCCGATATCTCTGCGTAAGGATGAAGGTGCAAGTCTTTGGAGTCCTGGTGCTTCCTGTTTTGCTATATGAATGTGAGAAATGGATGCTATCCAGTGACCTGAGATAAAGAGTAGACTCCTTCAGTACTGTGTCTCTTTGGAGAATCCTTGGGTACCGCTGGTTTGACTTTGTGTCAAATTAGTGGTTGCTCATGGAGTCCCAAATGAGGCACATTACCTGAATTGTGAAGCAGTGTCAGTTATGGCATTATGGACATGTGGCACGAATACCCGAGGTTGTTTAAAATCCCATACCAAATGCTGCACTGAAGCAACAGACAAGCTGGAACTATAACATATCAAAGGAAAATTTAAATAGAAAAAATATATAGCAAAAAAAAAAAAAGGAGTATTAATCTTATTCAAGTCCATTAAACATTCTGGTGATCAGCTCTCTAGATTTAAGCACTAGACCAATAGCACACAATCTTTACTGGACTGGGCCAGCAAGTATAATATAATTAAACATACAGTGTTTAGAAACAGGGAAGCTAGACAGCCAGTTGCATAACAGAAATTTTAAATTCAAGGCTGCTTCAAATGAAAGAAAGGCCAGATATCTCAGATGATGTTTAGATTAGTAGGGAAAGCCCCAGTCCAGTTCGGTGACCTACAATCACATACAGTATCTACATTTTACAGATGATGTGGTCCTGTTTGCAGTTAACTAGGAGTTTCCAAGCACACAAATCTCAAAAGTTTCAAAAGCATTTCCAGTAATGCCCACTAGGGAGGTGAAAATACCATTCAAAAAATCTCCTGTTAGACACAAAAAGGGCATAGAAGAAAAATGCAAAAGGCATACAATAGCTATGAAAGCAATTCCAAAAGCTAAAAAAAGTCAGATGAACAATCCAATGGCAAAGGTCAAAAACAGAGAAAAGGTTGAACAAATCCAGAAAATCACAAAAAAACACAAGGCACAGCAAACAACAGGATAACTCACCAACTCCAGAGTGCATTCACAATAAACAGCCAGGAACTATGGGAGAACTTCCTGATTTATAGGTTGGAAAGGCAGTTCTTGGCAGTGATTGGCAGGTGTCCCCACCTCTTGGGGACCACCTACAAAACACATGTAATATCACCAATGCATATTACACAACGCAGTGTGGCCAGGTGCTGTAATGACAGGTTGCAACAATGGAGAATAGCTGGGACACCAACTGAGTCGTCCTGTTTAATACAGTCCTCCCACTTAAATAAATGTCTTTCTGGCACGAATATACAGCCCTCAAAACTAAATAAACTCAATTGGCTCATATGCCATCACAAAATAGGGTCTTTCACTGGAGCTCCATCCGGTGTTCTGCACAGTTTGCTAAAAAGACACTCGCATGATATAAGAAGCCTGGCCATCCAGAAGGGGCAAAACTAATTGCCCTCACTGGGTGGTTTCTTGGAGCTCTGGGGAGAAAAGAAAAAGAAGAAAGCATTAGTGATAATTCCCCTTCTTGCCCCGGTGGGTTATCACATACCTCGATTGAGTCAGCGAGGAGACCTTCAGATTGGGCATGTGTGAAAGAATGTAAAGCCAATGCCAAGTAGCCCTTAATCATCTCCTCTTTTCGTAGGCACTTCTGATATCCATAAAAAAAACTTGTCTGACTGTTTCATTGCACCAGCAGGAGGAGATGATTTAGGGCAGTAAGGCTTTGGGGTCTTGTCACATGCTGTCCTGTTTAACAGATAATTGCTGCGTTTATTATTAAGAACTTAAACATAGAGCTAAATAAACCATTTCCTGGTGTTGACCAATGTGTCTCCTCTCAAGATGATTACAGAAGCAGAGTGTTACAAGACATGTTAAGAGGTATGTGTTGTGAGACTTGAAACACGCATCTCAATTTTTTTTACAGGTATTAGAAGTGCTTACAAAACACCTGAGATGACAAGTTTGATTTTATTTTTATGCAAGACATGCCTGAATTAAAGGAAACCTGAAGAGAGTTGTCTGGCTGTTTCACTGCACCAGCAGGAAGAAACGATTTAGAGTACATGCCTTTGGGGTATCATCACATGCTGTGCTGTTCAATAGTTAATGGTCACATTTACTCTACAGAGATTAAACCCAGAGGTAAATGTGAAGACGATTACAGAAGCATAGCATTCCTAGATATCCTAAGAGGTAGGTGTTGTCTCAGTTGTTATTTTACAGATATTATAAATGCCTATGAAACTCCAGGGATAATGAGTTTAATTTTATGTTGAAGCCAGTCATGCCTTCATTAAAGGGAACTTAAAGAAAGTTGTCTGGCTAATTCATTGCACCAGCAGGAGGAGACATTTAGGGCTATGTGGGTTAATGGTTGTATTTACTCCATAGGGATTAAACTCAGAGCTATATGAACACTTTCCAGGCATTGACCAACATGTCTCCTCTCAATTGAGTTCTGAATTATAAATGTGAAGACAATTACAGAAACAGACTTTGCAAGACATCTTAGAGAGAGGTGTTGCGAGATTTATTTATTTATTTAAAACCACATTATTAGTTCACCAGAGCTCCTTACTCTTAAATATGCTACCTACAATTGCACATGAGTAAAATATTCCTGCTGCAGATCAATTCTTGCTTTTCTTATTGACTTGGCTTCTGTTGATGGCCATTGAAAATACACAATTTTACAGGAAATGGTATCAATTTGAATTGAAACAGGACCTGGAATTTGGGGTATAAGTATAATTTCAACCTGTAGCACACTCTGTAAAAGTGGTATCTTCAGCCAGATTTCAACGTTATTGCTTTGATCTGTTATCATGTACTGTTATAAAGTTTTGAAGTGTTTAGATCAAAAGTAATGTACGCTTAATCATGGTTTAGTTTAACTTGTTATTACAAACAGCATTAACATTTGGCCGCACATGTATATGGCCCATGGAATGAAATGAATGTTTTTAGCATTGTACATAAGAGAACATAATATAGTGAACTAGGCACAATGTCCAGCACCTCTATGTTCTTGTCCATGGGTCCCTTTTACTGAGTTTTAAACTTACCAAGGCATGTCATCACTATTGATTTATGTTGTACCCTTGGCCTGAAGTGGGCCAATATGCTGTGTACCTGCATATTCCCTGCTACTGCTTTGTGAACTGCAAACACAGTCTGAACTCCAAGTGGATGCTAGTTCTCTACAATATCACATGTATTTTACCAACAAGGGCCATTGTGCCAATACAATTGTTTGACGTATATATATACTGTATATATATATATGGCCACATAAAGGATACAAGGAATGGGTAGGTGACATGAACCAAAGAGCAAGCAATAAGAAGAGGTAGGCAAATGTAACTGCTTTCATGTGAGAAGGAAGGTGGGATAGATGGAAGAGACACTTTTCCCGCAGTGGTCTCAGAATGAAGTAAAGAGTGCGAGAGGAAGAGTACAAAGCGAGTTTTCAAAGTGAACGATAAAAAGTATATGTGCAGGGAAAGAGCAAGAAAGTGACGGCCTGATTTGAAGATTTAAAAGGCAGAGAGCAAAAGGAGGAATAGGAAGGGTATGCATAAAGTGAAGAGAAAGTGAAGACATGAAAGAAACACTACAAGCTGAGATGGTAGAATGAAGAAAGTGGCAAGTGCCGAAAGTGACTTTAAAAGTGTAGCATGTGAGTGAAAGAATTGGCTTTAAAAATGTAAAGATGAAAGAAGCCTAAGAGGCGAACTGGGGTTGCTCGGAGTGCAAGTGGCAGTGGGTCACCGGTCACCACATAGCAGCCATGGTCGGGCATGCTGGCAGGAGAGGAAGAGTAACCTTTGAGAGCGTGAACTTGACATTAGAGCGTGCATTTGAAATTGTGATTCAAAAAATGACTGCTGCATGTAATCAAGATTGAAAAAATGTCAGCATGAAGGAAGTTTAGAACATGTCAGCTTGAAATGAACAGACCCTGAGCAGGGGTCTCCTGCTGTCCGAAGTGTTAAACAGGCTTACATAGGGAACCATTGGCTATGCCAATTCCTATGCTGGCTGGTATTCACGAAGAGTTTGCATAGGAAAACTTGCATAGTGCCTGAAATAAATAAGAAGTGGTCATAATATCAAAGTCGCCGTGAAAAGGCGAGTAGTAGCCCACCGTCTGAGTGTCATATGGAAACGTATTAGGGTATAGAGAAAGAAAAACAAAATAGGGGCAAAGTTGAAAAAAATGTCCAAATGTCAACTTTAATCTCGAAATTTCCACTTTAATCACGTAGTTGATTTTGTCATTAAAGTAGAATGTCATAAACTTCATCTTAAAATCATTTTATTTACTAGTTTCTCAGATCCCATTGTAACTAAAGTAACATGTTAAATGCTCCGTATTCTGTGTGTTCTTTTATGTACTCTATGTGTGTGAATCACTACGTTCTTCTTAAACGGGCTTTCTCTTCCACCGACAGGACACAGAATACATTACATTCATGATATTACAGCTCTCTGAACAATTTAAATATTAAGATGTATACTTTATATCATTTTCATAATGATAGGAATTAAAGCATGTATTAAACATGGGGACACGGTGGAGCAGTGGTAGCGACGAGCTGGCGCCCTGTCCTGAGATTGTTCTTGCCTCCCGCAAGATACTTGCTGCACTGTGCTTGACGTTTGATGAAATAATTTTTTGCAGCAGTACTGTCTCTCTCAAAGTACTAACCCCCAATTCCTATCCTTCCTTTTCTTTCTCCAAGTAACCAATCGCCACACAGTCAGCTATGTAATAGATGTCAAGCTATCTGTAAGCTCAGAATGCAGATTCTCAAAACTTTTATGGAACATTGAAATATCTTCATAGTACATGTTTAATTATTCCATCCATTTATCCATCCAGGGTCGCGCCAATCCCAGCAAGCATACAGCGCAAGGCAGGAACAATCTGTGAACGGTGTGCCAGTTCATCGCTAACTCTGTCCACCATGTCCTCACATGTTTAATTATTAGCAATATTCATTATTTCAATGAAGTTTAAATTTTATCTGTATAATGTAATGGATACTTTACTGCATTTCATCCTAAAAATGATATCAAGAGCTCCAAGAAGAAAGCGCTTGGAAATCTAAATTGACTTAGAAGCCAGTCATCATCATATGTAAATATGCGCTTTATAAAGTGGCTCAGGTTGTGCAATATTGTAACTGTAGTGCAAGTTTACAGTGAGGTGATTGTACTTATACAGTAAGTACAAACAGTTCTACCAGGAACACTTGATGGAGTGATTGAGTTTAGAGCTCTTGGGATGAAACTGTTTCTGATGCGCGAGGTCCTTACAGGAAAGGTTCTGAAGCATTTGCCAGATGGGAGAAGTTCAAATAGTGTGTGCATGGCTGAGGCAGCGTGTGCTAAATGCTGTATCCTGATAATCAGCTGCTCTAGAGCTGTGATTCCACACTCAGATACAGTACAACACTCTAAGTGGTGCACTGACAGTGACAACGCTAAAGTAGAGATGGTATTTGGAATTGTTTGGCCATTCTGTGCACCATTATATGGTTATGGGTTAATTACAATCAGATGCCTTAAACTAATAAACGATATGCGGTTAATTTCAATGTGTTTGATTGAAGAGAAACGTTTCTCTTCACACAGGAACAGTAGCACTGCTCTGATGCTGGGTGCCGCCACTTTGCAAAACCTAGCAGAGAACTTGGCGTACGCAAGGGATTGAGATGGGGTGAAAATGTGTGTGGCTTTGCGCCAAATTTAGTTTTTATACATCGTGTAGTGAGCGTGGAAACATGTGTATGCAACGTTTTTGTGCTGTAATAGATAGCCTGGCCACAGACAGACACGACACCGGAATGTCCAAAAACACACACACTATATACAATATTCACAGATTACTCAGTCCTTGGTCCTTCGGCCGCCTCCACTCCTGTCTTGCAAGCTCTGTCCACTTCCACCCGACTCCGGCTCCCCGATTGGAGTGAGGCGGCCCCTTTTATCTTGCCCCGGATGCGCTCCAGGTGCATAATGACGACCTTCCGGCAGCACTCTTTCGTGTGGTGGAAGTGGTGCCCTTGCACCCAGATGCACTCCAGGCATACACCACCCCTGGTCCATCAGCACTTCCTGGTGTACCGGATGCGCTGTCCTCCAGGGTTCAAGGACCATCCAGGCGCCCAGGGAAGAATAGTGCCACTCTCCCGGTCCGTTCTTCCTCCAGACGTTCTGGCGGGGCAGGGTTCCTGTCCATCTATCACACTGCCCCACCCCCAGCTGAAGCCCTTGGGGAGTTGGCATGTCCCGGTTCATAGTTCCGCCCTAAAAGAGATAAGCAAGACAATGGTGGGGAGGCACGTCCATGACTCCACTCCATGGCATCATCCATGAGCGTATACGGACAACACCTCCACCTGTGACCACGGTTGTTTCACTTAAAGCACCAGTGCTTCCCTCCATGTTTCCGTGCCCTGGGGACATGGAAACAGGACGGGTTTCTGTGCTTCGCCTTGTCCCCAGCCAGGCTTGGGGCTTCCCTCTGCATTCGCAGAGGGCGGGTCTCGACTGCAGGTGGGCACACGAGCCCAGCCTGTCCCTTGTCAGGAGGTCCGGTCCTCTGTCTCCGGAATCCTCCTCCTTTCACTGTGGGACGTAATGATGGTCTGGGTCTCCTTATTGGATAAAAAGAGATCCCGCGCAGTCTACAATCCCTGTGGACATCAACGAGGCTGCCACCGGCTTTTGGAGCGGTATGCTTTAGAAACTGGCATTCACCAGCTAGCTCCTCACACACCCCCCCCACCGGACTCACCCCTATGGCAAGATTGGCTACTTGCCCCGCGTCCACTGTAGGAAACTTGGCTACGCGGTGACCAGATGAAAACAATACCGGCATCCCTTTGCTCAGCTGCCCTCTTTCATTTATGGTAAAGGTCCCACTTACCTGTACTGCCGCGTCTCTCTGGCTGGAGAATCCAGCGCCATGCCACTCCGCCCACTCTCATAGTGTTTTCAGAGGCGCGATCGCCTTCTCCTCCAGCTTCTGGATGGTCTCTCAGAGGCCACAGATTACCTGTGAAAACGACCAGACGGGCTGAAGGGCCTCTTCCAGCTCTCATATGGCCGCAAGCTGTCGTTAGGCCGCGCCTGACCATCTTCAGGGTTCTAGTGCGACTCACCAAAGGACTGCACTGCTTGGCTAAATGTGTGTGTGTTGCGGGAGCACGCGTTCCTCGTGCCACGCCAAAACCGCGTGTGTCTTGCGCTGCTGTGCCGGACTACCTTACAAATTATTTTTATTGGGTTCCTGCCTTGAAACAGGCTGCCATGGAATAAATAGCCCAGCCACAGACAGACACGACACCAGAATGTCCAAAAACACACACATGTTTATTCCACACACTATATACAATATTCACAGATTACTCAGTCCTTGGTCCTTCTGTCGCCTCCACTCCTGTCTCGCAAGCTCTGTCCACTTCCACCCGACTCCGGCTCCCCGTCTGGAGTGAGGCAGCCCCTTTTATCTTACCCCGAATGCGCTCCAGGTGCATGATGATGACCTTCCGGCAACACTCCCCAGTGTGGCAGAAGTGCTGCACTTGCACCTGGAAGCACTCTGGGCATACACCACCCCAGGTCCATCAGCACTTCCTGGTGTACTGTTCTCCAGGGTTCAAGGACCGTCCAGGCGCCCAGGGAAGAATAGTGCCGCTCTCCCGGTCCGTCCTTCCTCCAGGCGTCCAGACGGGGCAGGGCTCATGGCCATCTATCACAGTGCGTATGCACCGTTTATACATGAGGCTGCAGTTGTTTTGGCTACCTGTAAACTGAGGTTGACAGTGCAAATCATTCAAGTAATTCAAACAGTGTTTTTCTCTACTGGAAAGGATGGCCTTCATTTCAACTGTAAGCTTATCGATCTTAAGAATACGGTGGCCCTGAAGTGCAATGCTGAAAAACAAATTAAATCATGCAAAAACAAATCAGAAAACGCAAAAACAAATTTGAAACACAAAGTGGAAATTCCAAAAATAAATCAGAAAATGCAAAAACAAATTGAATGCGTAATAGCAAACAGAATGTACAAAAACATATTGGAAACGCAAAAACAAATCAGAATATACAAAAACAAATTGAATGAGCGGAAGCAAATTGAATATGCAAAAACAAATGAGGAAATACAAAAACAAATTGAATGCATATAAACAAATCAGTAACAAATCCAAATGGAGCAGCACACAAACAAAATGACAACTGAACAAACAAACTGAGAAACGTAAGCAAATAGAGCAGGGCATAACCCAAATGGAGGCAGAAAAAACTGTGAAAACTGAAGTTCATCACAATTTAAATCCTGCTTTTCAACAAGTGGTGTAGTGGAAGGAAGAATGATGTAAAGTAAAAGAGATTTGTAATCTTTTGTAGGTATTTTTCTAATGTGGCAGAAATTATAATGTTTGCAAAACTTTGAGCACTTTCTGCCAGAGCAGCGTTTAAAGTATTTCAAACGTATTGCAATATTTCAATTGGTAGTGAAGCTATAACTTCATGGCGACAGTACTCCGCATTGTGCAACATTTGATATTGTCCTTTTCTTTTGTTACATTAGTATTTATGCTCCTTACATTTAAGCAGCACAATGTAGTATTTGTATGACAAGTTGTATTCCTGGCATTATTAATATTTCACGTTAACACTGTTGTAGTATTAGGTGTCAACCTAAAATGTATTGTAATGACTGGTGGGTGAGAGTAGGAGAAATAGAATCAGTCACTTTTAAGCCTTATTGCTTGATTTGGCCCTATAAAATTAATATTCACTTCTTCAGCTCATACACGCCACCCGGCTCCGTGTCACTTAGCTCACCCAGGGTCAGAGGCAACCCATACATGACACTTTCCCCCGCTTCCGTGAGCCAACCCAAGGCCAGTGTCCACATATGATAATCACCAGAGGCCAGGCATCACAACCGATGAGCTTTGAGCTGCCGGGGGAAAAGCGGTCTGTACCCCCGTTGTACTTGTTACTCATGGGAATGCTTTTATGGACGGCTTCTCTTGGTATTTCTGCTCCTTTCGACAGTACGCATCCACTGGAGGAGCGTGTCCCTCTCACATTCAGACCCGGGGCGCTATAGTATTGTGTTTTGAGGATGAAACAGAAAACTATTTTATTTTGTGAAATCTCTCATAGAAGATTGTTGCAAAATCACATTTGATTATTTCAGTCCCAGATTTAGTGTGACTCAGCTTGTACTTTGTGCTATACTTAGTTATATTTCAGTTTCAGCATTTGATATCACCATATTTATAAAGTGAGTATGAAAACAGACAGGCATTACTTATAGTCTATGACAATTTTATATTAAATCCTGAAGTCTTTAATCTCTGTTTTCATATTTTAAGACAGAAATTAAACAGAAAAAAAAAGAAAGGCACTATACGTCAAGAATCAATTACTGGATCTTAACAGGTGGTGTGGTGAAAACAGTGACACCAAATGTCTACCGTCTATTTAGCTATTTTTCTGATGATTGGACATTAAAACTTCTGCATACCTGCCAGAGATCCATTTAAAGTATTACACACACAAGTTTGTCAATCTTGTACTAACTGCTAGAAAACCTTAACGTAATGCTGAGTGTGTGATGGCAAGCAGATATTCAGCAGAGTGTTGCAGGGCACACATAACCAACCAAAAGCAATCGACTGAGACACAAGCGACAATTGATCTTTTTTATGTGATTTGTTAGTTGGCTGATTTTAGACCAAACTGTTATATCTGATACCAAGGCATCAAATTCATTTTGCTATGGTTGCAGTAGACATGTCAGATTTCTACTGGATACAAACCCATTTACTGGTGAAACCCAGGCAGTTCTGCCACGGCTTTGGTCGAGAGTGCTCAAAGTTATGAAAACGCTATCTTTTCTGCTAAAGCATATAAAATACCCAAAAATTTAAGAGATGTCTTTTACCTTTTACTGTTCTCACTTTCACCACACCACTAGTTGAAATTTTGGGATTAAATCATGATGAACTTCAGTTTTGACTGTTTTATCCACCTCCTTTTGGGTTATGTGCTGCTCTTTTTGTTTTCATGATTCTCAGTTTGTTTGTGCAGTCTTCATTTTGTTTGCATGCTGATCCATTTGCTTTGTTGTTTCTGATATGATTTTGTTTATTTCATTTGTTTTTGCGTTTTCTCATTTGCTTTTGTGTATTCAATTTGTTTTTGCAGCTTCTAATTTGTTTGTGTTGTCTCATTTGTTTTTGCGTTTCCAATTTGTTTTTGCACATTCTGATTTGCTTTTGTATATTCAATTTGTTTTGCACATACCTATTTGCTTTTGCGCATTCAGTTTGTTTTTGCATTTACTGATTTGTTTGTGTGTTTTCTGATTTGTTTTTGCATGATTTCAGTTGTATTTGTGCATTGCAAAATAAAACCAAATGCGTCATCCCCGGTGTTTCATAAGCAATTCTAAACTCTGTGAAACAGCAATAGACAATCGCGTTTCACAGCACTTATCACATAAACACATCTAGGAACACTTAGCTTCGGTAATCAAATTCACAGTTAAAATTCAACATTTAATTGAGAGGAGACACGTTGATCAACACCAGGAAAGGGTTCATTTACCTCTGGGTTCAAGCTCTTTTGAGTAAACGCAGCCATTAACTCATATGCAAGACAGCAGGTAAAAAGAGTGCAAAGCCACACACCCCAAAATGGTCTCCTCTTGGTGGTGAATCGAAGCAGCCAGACACGTATCTTTAGGTTAACTATAATGCAGGCATGACTGGCTTCAATATAAGCCCCAACTCGTCATCCCTGGTGTTTTGTAGGCACTTCTGGCATTTGTAAAATACCATTACAGACATGTGTTTCAAATCTCAAAGCACTTATCCCTTAAACACATCTAGGAACGCTCAGCTTCTGTAATCGACTTCACAGTTAAAACTCAGAATTTAATTGAGAGGAGACATGTTGGTCAACACCAGGAAAGTGTTAATTTACCTCTGGGCTCAATCTCTTTAGAGTAAATGTGGCCATTAACTCTTAAACAGGACAACATGTGACGGGAGTGCAAAGCCACACAGCCTGAAATGGTCTCCTCTTGGTGGTGAATCAAAACAGCCAGACACGTATCTTTAGGTTCACTATAATGCAGGCATGACTGGGTTCAATATAAACCCAAACTTGTTATCTTTGGTGTTTTGTGGGCACTTCTGGCCTCCGTAAAATACCATTAGAGACGTGTGTTTCAAATCTCAAAGCACTTATCCCTTAAACACATCTCGGAACTCTCAGCTTCAGTAATCGATTTCACAATTAAAACTCAGCATTTAATTGAGAGGAGACATGTTGGTCAACACCAGGAAAGTGTTCACTTACCTTGGGGCTCAAGATCTTTAGAGTAAATGCAGCCATTAACTTTAAACAGGACAACATGTGACGGGAGTGCAAAGCTACATAGCCCTAAATGGTCTCCTCCTGCTGGTGAATCAAAACAGCCAGACACATATCTTTAGGTTTACTTTAATACAAGTATGATTGGCTTCAAAAATAAAATCAAATTCGTTGTCCCTGGTGTTTTGTAGGCCATTCTAATATCTGTAAATAAAAAATGAGGCACATTTAAAGTCTCACAACACCTATCTCTTTCAAATGTCTATGAACCTTCTGCTTCTATAATCATCTTCACTGTTAAAATTATGCATTTACTTCAGAGTAGACACATTGGCCAACAAAATGAAATGATTCATTTAGCTCTGGCTTTAAGCTCTTTAGAGTAGATGCGACCATTAACTGTTAAACAGCTGGGGAGTGGCATGCGCGACCGTGTCACTATCACACACTGGTGACAAACAAACCAGCTCTCTAAATGAAATCTGTAATAACTTTTTAAATCGTTTTATTACAGCCTCTGTAAGTTAGCAAAAATAAAATAAATTGTGGAAAAGGAATGTGGGAGGTGTGGTGTGGTGTGGTTTTTATGTAAAATGTGGACCTACTTACTTTTCCAAGACAACTTTGTGAAAGAAGATGATTAAAATATCACATAAGCTACAAAGTAGAAACTGCTCTGTGCTATAAATTGAAGCAATTTCAATATGTAACAAATTTAAACAACAACACCGGCTGACAGAATTGACCTTGTGGCAAGCAGCTGGGGGTGGTACCCAGCTGGGACGCCCAGAAGGACCGAAGGAGGACTTACGCCTCCTCCAGACCACGAGGGGACGACCGCCCTGGTGGCTTTGGGGACCATGGGAATTGTGCTTGGAAGCTCAACTCTTTAGGGGCCCGTGGTCACCGCCAGGGGGTGCCCCAATGCCAATGGAGTCCTGGCCCTCAGCACTTCAGCCACACCCGGAAGTGCTGGGGGGAAGAAGACACCAGGGACACCCAGAGTGCTTCTGGGTGCGCAGTCGGTACCTCCACCACACCAGGAAGGGGCGGCGGAAGCTCATCAGGATGCACCTGGAGCACGTCCAGGTGTGTATAAAAGGGGCCACCTCCCTCCATTCGATGGCTGGAGTCGGGTGGAAGAGGACAGAGCTCAGAAGAGAGGAGAGGTTGTGTGCTTCACTGTTATGTAAATAAACATGTGTGGGTTGAAATCAATGATGTCTACCTGTCTGTGTCCGGGCTGTTTCCCACAACCTGTTTTACATAAGTTCTGAGAAAATGGACATCATAAAGTGGTCACGCTCACAAATCCTCACAGTCGTAACACTAATGCACAGTAAGCCATACTAAGGTACACAATAAACCAGATAACAGATTTGTTAAACTGTTAAAGCTTACAAAAGTGGAACTGACTGACAAGTCACAAATCATATTACATTAATATCACTAGTACCTTAAAATACTCGCATGCGTGCCTTCTGTTGCGCAAAAGTCTCAACAATGTTCTACATGTTAAGTTTTCGATTGAGAGTACAGCCAAGCCACTAAGTCTGTCTTGCGACGTGCTGCTTCTGAGGTAATTTTTGATGAATTTTAACTTGGAGAACAGTCGTTCACTTGCAGCAACAGTCACTGGCATAGTCAGCAGTAACATATTAGCCATGCAAATATCACTGAATGTAGACAACGGTGCACAGTGATCTATCAGCAACAGTTCAGCTACTTCGAAAACAGTTGACTTGGTTGACAGGATGAATTGAAAACATGCACGAAATGACAACAATTGAGCGCAAAACGGAGGTGAAACGATGGTGCTAAAGCTTTCAACGAGAAGATCGACAGCCGCGTACAATTCGTCATCAGCCATCGAGGTCAGTGTTAATGGTAACAAGACATTGAACATTGAAGCCACTGTATTAAGACTGTGAAACCGCTATTTTAGTTAAGTTTAGTTTTAAAAAATCTATATGGCCCAGAGTGGGCTCCCCACGCTTGTATGTCCTTGTGCTTTACACAATCTGCACAATCCATTGCAGTGCAAGGCAGTATTACGTGATTAACTTAATTACCACTTCAAGCTGCTGTAACACTTCGATTCATCTTTAGAGACTTACATAATGATACTGTATGTAATGATAGTACTCTTCTACTAGTTGTCAATCTGTTTAATAAGATCGTATAGATTTGTTTTGGTTTTTTTATTTGTTACTTATTCATTAATATTCTTGCTTAATCTTTTTTGTCTTTCTTTTCTTGTAACTTTCTCTTTGACATCTTGTAAAGCACTTCGAGTTTCTTTCTTTGTATGAAAATGTGCTATAGAAATAAATGTGGTGATTGTTGTTGTAAGGACTGTCTGCTACAAACACCTTGTACTCAAACTATGACATATTTTTCTAATTTGTGTGTTCATTCAGGAGTCGAATAAACCATTCTGGAGATTTAATAATTTATGGCTCATATCTACACTCTCGTCCTGCCTGACAAGTTCACATTCAACAGAGAAGTACAAGTAACAATCAGAAAAATGTTATTGCCCTTTGTGCTGTTGAGAATCATATGGATGGCACTTACCTGTTAATGACCATGATCAGCTGACGGCCATCATATGTTTGTGTCACACTTGACAAAGCTAATAAAACCTCATAAAATCATAAAAGGTGTGAGCACTGGTCCGAACACCATCAGACAAACACCAGCGTTTTATAAAACACACATTTTATTCTTCTTATCTCACACAACACACAGTGCTTCTAGCACCAAACACTCCCAGCACGGGCCTCTCCTAATGTCCGTGGGCCGCTTTTCTTCCTCCTGTCACTGCAGCTTTGTCCTGCTCCAGCTCCCAACTCTAGCTCACAGACTGTGGGAAGGTGGCCCCTTTTATCTTCACCCGGATGTGCTCCAGGAGCTTGCTGCTGATCCTCCTGGTGTGGCGGAAGTGCCACACTAGCACCCGGAAGCACTCCGGGCATCCTTAGAAGGTTCTTCCTCCATCTACCCAGGTGTAGTGGAAGTGCAGGTTTCCCGGGCTCTACGATGCTCGGGGCGCCCCCTGGCAGTGGCCACGGGCCCCTATAGGTTTTAGCCTCCTGGCTCGTTCCCATTGTTCCCTCCTTATCCAGGGTGGTTGCCCCCTTGTGGCCTGGGGGACGTATAAGCTGCCTCCCGGTCCTTCCAGGCATCCCGGCTGGGTCTGGCCCCCAGCCTTCTGCCACAAAGGTTACTCACCAGTATACTCTTCTCTTCTGTGTCTGCTCCAACTCACAGTCACCAAATGAGACTTCTTGCCATTGTGAGCCTGTAGGGAAGGAGTAAGCAGTACAAAGTGAAATGGAAGGCTCTCATCCACCAGACATGTGCGCCATTTTAAAAATCAGAGCGACGTAGTAATAAGCATTATCCTGTGTGAGGAACCGCTGAACAAAACATAACAACCACGAGTCAGCAGCTCTTCAAAACCTTCAAATGTTTAACAAATGTCTAGTCTGTTAAAACCAAGTCACAGGAGCAGAAAGCAACATCTCAAGATTGAGTGCCTACAACTTTAATCATTCAGGTGATGGGGTATATGGTGTGTTACTGGACAGCGTGGAAAGGTTTAGAGTTTATATGTCATAAAATAGCAGAACATCTGACAGACAGTGGCAGTCTTTTCAGCAACTCATCAAGATGTGACATTTGGTCTCTAATGACACAAAAAAGAAAGCAGGAGAGGTGGCGCAGAAGTCCATAGCAGACCGATGTCATAGTACATTATGGTTTCAACTAAATATTGATGAAAATAAGATTTTTAGTACACTGAATCAAAGCACAAACATCTGACAGAAAATCATCAAGACCAGTGCCTGACCAGACTTATCAGCTTTTTAGAAGTGTTTCAGTTTTACTAGAAGACCCTCAGAACATTTTGTATTTTTAATATCTTACTACTAATTAAAGAGTAATAATAAAGTAGAGGTCTAATAATTAATTATGGAGGTGTGCAAGTGAACCTGTTTAACACGCTATTCTTTATTAAGAGACAATACACATCCTCATATCATCAGGACATGTCATACCTCAGAAATGACAAGCGGCTTTCTTTCTATTAATTTTTATGGCTTTTGCTTTAAAAGCTCAACATTGAACACAAGGACAGAAGCACACCAGCACTGATCCTAAAGGGTCTTAATGTTGACATTTTCTGTTACTTTAGTGTTTGAGGTTTACTGACTTAGAATCAGGGCTTTTTATAATTTCCAACATTAAAATTATCACCATCTTAGCTTACTTTTACTATTAGATATTTTCCTATTGTATCTCGCTGATTTAAAAGATCAAGAAGCATGAATGGCATAATCATAAACGTGGTGTACAGTAATCCCTCCTCCATCGCGGGGGTTGCGTTCCAGAGCCACCCGCGAAATAAGAAAATCCGCGAAGTAGAAACCATATGTTTATATGGTTATTTTTATATTGTCATGCTTGGGTCACAGATTTGCGCAGAAACACAGGAGGTTGTAGAGAGACAGGAACATTATTCAAACACTGCAAACAAACATTTGTCTCTTTTTCAAAAGTTTAAACTGTGCTCCATGACAAGACAGAGATGACAGTTCTGTCTCACAATTAAAAGAATGCCAACATATTTTCCTTTTCAAAGGAGTGCGCATCAGGAGAGAGAGAGAGAACAAAGCAAGCAGTCAAAAAAAAATCAATAGGGCTGTTTGGCTTTTAAGTATGCGAAGCACCGCCGGTACAAAGCTGTTGAAGGCGGCAGCTCACACCCCCTCCGTCAGGAGCAGAGAAAGAGAGAGAGAGCCAGAGAAAAACAAAGTCAAAAATCAATACGTGCCCTTTGAGCTTTTAAGTATGCGAAGCACCGTGCAGCATGTCCTTCAGGAAGCAGCTGCACACAGAAGGTAGCAACGTCCCTATCGTCTAGGTGTGCGAACAGCCCCCCTGCTCACACCCCCCTACGTCAGCGCGAGAGAGAGAGAGAGAAAGTAAGTTGGGTAGCTTCTCAGCCATCTGCCAATAGCGTCCCTTGTATGAAATCAACTGGGCAAACCAACTGAGGAAGCATGTACCAGAAATTAAAAGACCCATTGTCCGCAGAAACCCGCGAAGCAGCGAAAAATCCGCGATATATATTTAAATATGCTTACATATAAAATCCGCGATGGAGTGAAGCCGCGAAAGGCGAAGCGCGATATAGCGAGGGATCACTGTATTATTAATTCTTGTCATTTTCAATATAACAGTATAATAGTTAATGATTTATCATTTTGCAACAAACAGATAGAGATAGATAGATAGATAGATAGATAGATAGATAGATAGATAGATAGATAGATAGATAGATAGATAGATAGATAGATAGATAGATAGATAGATAGATACTTTATTAATCCCAAGGGGAAATTCACATAGTCCAGCAGCAGCATATTGATAAAAAACAATATTAAATTAAAGAGTGATAAAAATGCAGGTCAAACAGACAATATCTTTGTATAATGTTAACGTTTACCCCCAGGGTGGAATTGAAGAGTCGCATAGTGTGGGGGAGGAACGATCTCCTCAGTCTGTCAGTGGAGCAGGACATTGACAGCAGTCTGTCACTGAAGCTGCTCTTCTGTCTGGAGATTGTACTGTTCAGTGGATGCAGTGGATTCTCCATGATTGACAGGAGTCTGCTCAGTGCCCGTCGCTTTGCCACAGATGTCAAACTGTCCAGCTCCATGCCAACAATAGAGCCTGCCTTCCTCACCAGTTTGTCCAGGTGTGAGACGTCCTTCTTCTTTATGCTACCTCCTCAGCACACCACCGCGTAGAAGAGGGCGCTCGCCACAACCATCTGATAGAACATCTGCAGCATCTTATTGCAGATGTTGAAAGACGCCAGCCTTCTAAGGAAGTATAGTCGGCTCTGTCCTTTCTTGCACAATCTAATTAATTATTAGATTAATGCAGCAATATGCATAAAATCCTGTCATTTATCAAAAAGGTGGCAACAACTTCAATGTCATTTATTCTCAATGGATAGTTTAGATTATAATGCTTCACCATTTTGTAATGGACATGTACAATTAATTTAAACCAGAATTCATCAAATTGGATATGCTAAATTAATAATAATAATAATAGCAATAATAATAACAATAATAATAATAATAATAATGATAATAATAATAATAACAAGCCTTGGAACATCTCCCTGAGATTTTCTTTCTCATCGATCTCAAATTTCATTAGGCCTCAATTGACAACAATCCACTAAACTTCATCTTTAGCTTTGTACGGACCAGACTAGCCTCAGTTACCAAGCGTGATTTGCCCTAATCCTCTATGGTGCAAGTGAAACTCCCTTAGATAAGCCTCGATCAAAGCAACATTTGCTCACTAAACACACTTTATGTTTGTCCTCGAGTTCATCCTCGAGTTCTCTGCAGCTCCTAGAATAGTGTCTATTAGTAAAGTACTGTCATATCTGTGTCAGCTCATCAGCTGTCTACCACCCATGTTCTTCAAGTCCTTTCTGCATTCTTTTGGGCTTATCACGTCCACTACAGATAGTGGAATACTGTTGGATGATATTTTTTATTTTGTTTCATGTAACAGTACAGTGTAGTTTGCGAAGGAAAAGTTTGACAAATTTACTGAAATGAGTGCATTTAAAAGCAAACACTAGATGATGGCAGGCGCAGTTGCCCTTCTACATCAACAACTTCAAGTTCAAGGTTTTTTATTTTAATGTGTTTACACAAGAAAACATTCAACATGCCTTCTCAGTTGATTCCAATAACATATAGGGAAAAAATACAGAACAAATACAGACATGGCAGGTTAAAACTTAATATAATAAAATAATTAGAAAATATTTACAAATGGGCACTTAGATTGCTGCAAGGCATTGTGTGTTCTGACATCTCTTTCTCTCTCATGGACAGCATTAAGTTTGACAAAGTTTACCCAAGACAAGGTTCCTTGGATTCACAATGGAAGGGTCAAGCCAAAATGTTCCTGATCCCTCCCTCAGCCCTCATACTGTTCAGTCAGACAACTAGGAATTTGTCTACAGCAGCACAGAAACCTCTACTTAAAGGATCCCTTCATTTGATGTGACACCTGGATCTGGAGATGGCTGTCATTGCAGCATGGTTCCAAAGAATCATATCCATGATTAACAGGCACCACGAACTGCAGCATGGGTTATTTCGCATTCATACCAAATCTAACTCTGATCCATTATTGAGCTACATATTCAGCATTTTCCAGGCCTTTTCCTTGTGGTGGTGGAGAAGTCTTCATTGACCCCATTTAGAATGACACTGAACTCCTTACCAGTGTTCCACTTCTTCTTAAGGGGACTCCTGGCCCAGTAACACGACATATGTTGTCTGGAGACATCCGAGAACATAACATATGCATCACACCAATTGCGTAATCAAAAAGCTGCCCAGGACAATATCCACACTTGAAATGCTGATTTTCAGTAATCTTTTAAAGACTCCATTCCTTTACACTTTGCTATCTATTTTATTTCTCTTCTATTGGTGTTATTATACTTTATAACCATGTTGCTTTTACATTTCTATACTATGTCATTATAGCTCGAGTGAATGAAGAAATAAAGAAATTATTCGGGCACCTGGTGCAGCAGAGATCGCCATTTGCTCATCCCTGCAGGGTTTTCAAGACCGAGAGGTCACAACCCCATAAACCGGACAAGAGTAGTAGAAGTGAAACATCATTGGTTGGTATGAGGCATATGAAACAAAAGTGTTATTGTAGGAGTCGCTGTGTGGTGTACCGATGAGTGATAGGCATTGTAGTCCTCACTCATACATACTTATGTGGTTAACTGTGTAATGAGATCTGCGCGTGTGTCTGGGTGTTAATCTTAACATTAAAATGTAGACCAATATAACAAACCTGTTAAGTCTCACTCATCAGTGGATATCACAAATTTAAACATACTAATATGTCTTTGAGCACATATGCAACATACCAGAGCGGACAAACCCTCATCCTACACATCAGTACAAAAACTGTAAGCATGCAGGACAGATTAAACCAAAGCATGACAATGGAAATCTACAAAGAGAAAAAAGGAAATTTATAAAAGTAGATATAAGCAAGAATGGACGACTTCTCTGTATCTGATGTGCAGGCTCTCTAGGCTAGTAAAAAGCAGATGAGATGTCAGCTTAAAATTCAGCTATCAATGCACCTCAGTATATCATTGGTAGGGATGCTCCAATCAGGTTTTTTAAGGCCAATAACAATCACTGATTTCACATCATTTGATAGGCTGATTTTTTTCTTTATTCCTAAAAAAAACTTTTTACACTAATCTCCTGCATAACCAGATAGAGAGAAGTTATGTCATATATTAAAGTTTTCGTATAATTAAATTAGACCACAGGTGTTAACTATTCATTTATTAAGAATATGGAATTCTGTAAGCTTATTGTTCAGTGACCTTAAAATACTAAAATAAAATTTCCTTAAAAATACATTGTGGTGCACAGCTGGGACCCTTGCCCAGTCAGAACGCCTATGTGTTGGAAGGACTGGGGAAAAGAGTGGGCTCAGGACATTATCTCCCCAGGAACGGAAGATGGGAGCCCCCCACTGGGTTGTTGTGGCTCCACAGGTCACGCTGGGAGTTGGAGTTCGCTGTAGCCCTGCTGGGTTCTGTGGATACCACCTGGGGCAGCTGTTGGATCAGTAGAGCCCTTCATGGCAGGAATGTCATCACACCCGGAAATGCTGCCGGAAGGTGATCAATGGACACCTGCAGCACTTCCGGGTGCTCAATAAAAGAAGCCAACTGCCACTACTCCAGGAGCCAGAGACAGTAGGTGGAGGACAAAGCTTCCCAGGAGAAGTAGAGGCAGAAATAAGATGAGAAAGAGAAAGAGAGGAGAAGAGAAAGAAGGGAAGAAATCTGTTTTGGTGCTGTGCTTGGGAACTGTGCTGTACATGTGGGAAACTGGTGAAGACATTTCCCCATGGGAAAAAAGTAAATAAATAAATAAAAACATGTGTGCTGACTTGTATCCTGCATCTGTTTGTGTTTCGGGTTTTGGTGGCAGGACAGTCTTGTGCAGGCCACAACATACTTTACTATATACAAAAATATTTATGCATAATACAAATGGCATAAAAGACAGCATATACATATAGAGATATATTTTCTCACACAATCAATTGATATTGGCATTTAATTGCTGCTTAAATGAAAATAAACATGCACCTATTGGTTTAAATTGCACTACAGCTTTGTGCTGCTTAAAATACACATTTAATATATTTATATAATTTTTTTTCTTCAGTGTATCAACTAGACAGTCATAATTCTTGTGGTGTAATTATAAGCTATGGATTTTCATTTTCATTATGTAGTTTCTTGTTTCTTACCAAAACATGCTGTGACACACACAGAAACAACCATAACAACAAAAAATAACGGTACAAATCTTAAAATAAAGCCTATCTTTTACTAAGCAAAAAATTCAAATTTGTCTTCATTTAAAAGTGTAAGCTACAGCATTTTAAACAAGCTCACTGTCCAAACTCATGTGGTGTCGGTTTTAATTTAATGGACAAAATAGAAATTTGAATTCTTGCAGTTTGTCTAGTTGGGCAGATGACTACTTCTCCAATTACTTTAAGTTTATTACTCCACTTTCTGTAACCTAAAGACTAATACAGTAATCCTTCCTCCATCGCGGGGGTTGCGTTCCAGAGCCACCCGCGAAATAAGAAAATCCGCGAAGTAGAAACCATATGTTTATATGGTTATTTTTATATTGTCATGCTTGGGTCACAGATTTGCGCAGAAACACAGGAGGTTGTAGAGAGACAGGAACGTTATTCAAACACTGCAAACAAACATTTGTCTCTTTTTCAAAAGTTTAAACTGTGCTCCATGACAAGACAGAGATGACAGTTCCGTCTCACAATTAAAAGAATGCAAACATATCTTCCTCTTCAAAGGAAGCAGAGAGTAAAGCAAACAAATCAATAGGGCTGTTTGGCTTTTAAGTATGCGAAGCACCGCGGCACAAAGCTGTTGAAGGCGGCAGCTCACACCCCCTCTGTCAGGAGCAGGGAGAGAGAGAGAGAGAGAGAGAGAGAGAGAGAGAGAGAGAGAGAGAGTTTGTTTTTTCAATCAAAAATCAATACGTGCCCTTCGAGCTTTTAAGTATGCGAAGCACCGTGCAGCATGTCGTTTCAGGAAGCAGCTGCACAAAAGATAGCAATGTGAAGATAATCTTTCAGCATTTTTAGACGAGCATCCATATCGTCTAGGTGTGCGAACAGCCCCCCTGCTCACACCCCCTACGTCAGGATCAGAGAAAGTCAGCGCAAGAGAGAGAGAAAAGTAAGTTGGGTAGCTTCTCAGCCATCTGCCAATAGCGTCCCTTGTATGAAATCAACTGGGCAAACCAACTGAGGAAGCATGTACCAGAAATTAAAAGACCCATTGTCCGCAGAAATCCGCGAACCAGCAAAAAATCCGCGATATACAGTATATTTAAATATGCTTACATATAAAATCTGCGGTGGAGTGAAGCCGCGAAAGGCAAAGCGCGATATAGCGAGGGATTACTGTATACCAATCGCCTCTCATTCACGTCTACATTGCAGGACGTTAGTGTCAAAATCAAAAAAAAAAGACACACACTGGCTCAACTACTGTAATACCTGCGTAAAGAAGCACTGCAACTAAATTACTGTAAAACTTAGAAAAGCGGGGGCTGAAAATGTCATTTTTTGTGATCTGCTTTTTTTTACAGATCACCATTGGAGTCTTTTTTTTTTAAAAAAGAAAAAGAAAAATGGCCAATTTCGATCAGCAGCCAATCGATCAATTGGAGCATCGCCAAGGGAAGGTCACCAAGGCAGACACATCATAGTATGTTAGTGTGCAATTAAATCAATGAATTCCCCACAAGAAGGTGTGGACAGGCAAGTCTGGGAGCTAAATCTCCTTTATAACTCCAAAGAGTGATAGACAAGGAAGAAAAAAATGAATCAATTTTTTTGGAGCTGGAACCTTCTACTACCACCAACATCATACCCACAGGTCTGCCACCTTGTCATGGTAAAGGGGCTTACAAGACTTACTGATCCTTGGAGTGAGACTGGAAGGACCAGCCATGTGGGTAAATTCATCTGGAAGTGTCCAGACTGCAGGTATGCCACTACCTACTCTAGCAAGGATGTTATAACCCTTTTTAATACAAAAAAGTGGAATTCATTGTCTTCTTGTTACCTAGAATAAAAAGGACAGCATCTGTGAGGTAGATAGAGATCCATGTTTGAAAAGTTATGCACCGTCTCTCTTTGCTACTCACTGTATGGCTACTGCAATGGCCATGCAGTGGGGGGCTGGACCACCAGATCAAAGCTGCTACAGCTGATCCAGGGGTCCCTCCAAACTGCAAACTACCAAAGCAGGTAAAATGAAGCAGCACACAAAACAGACAAAAAGATCTAAGAAGATCAGCATGGATTCATATTATACAATTCCAGAACTGGAAATAACTCATTACACAGGGAGAACATACAAATACAAATTTACGGGTGGAGTGGTGGCTCTGAAGCTAAGGATCTGCGCTGGTATCCCGAAGGTTGCCGGTTCGAATCCCTGTCACTGCCAAATGAGATCCTACTCTGCTGGGCCCTTGAGCAAGACTCTTAACCTGTAATTGCTCCAGGGGCGCTGTACAATGGCTGACCCTGCACTCTGACCCCAAGGGGTATGCGAAAACTAACTAATTCCTAATATGAGAAATCGTATAAGGCGAAATAAAGAACAAAAAAAAAATCAAAGATGAATGACAAATTCTACTCACACATATCCTCACACAACAAACAAGAATCAAACAAATAAAAAAGGGATGATTTGACACAAAGAGAAAATAAAGTGTCATGTGACTCACAGACAGATAACACACTCAATGCACACCACAGAACCGAGGACAGCTCAGACACAGTTAGCAACGAACCCACCAAGACACCATCCATCAAGGATTATAAATACTACTACACACGAGAGGGAGAACGAGAGAGAACAATACGAGAGGGCAGAGCCCACTGAGCATTCCCTTATACTAAAAGTCATTAAACACAAACTGTCACTAACAAAACTCACCCACAAAAATTCAAATCCATAACACAGACACACTCAAAACACTAACAAGTGAACAGACACTGAAAAAGGCATCTGCAGTATTCACCATCACCCAGACTGGAATAAAAACACGAGAACATCACACCCACCCAGGAAACCTACCTGGCAATAGCAAATAGAAACACAGATTAAGAACATCAGACGTAACTTACACATATTAACACAGCACAAGAACAAACAAACAAAACTGCAAAGAAACCTTCAAATATACCTGTGCTGTAAGAGAATAAAGACAAATGAAACACAAAATGCACAGTGAACATAAAGACAAACACACAGATAGAGTTAAACAAAAAACAGAGTTAAAAACAGAGAAGCTAAAACAGTACTAATTATGCACACTATGAAAACACCACAACTTTATTTGAAAACCATAGTACTAGGGTGTTGTACCGTGTTAGCCATTATGAATGTAGAGAAAAGCCAAGCATCTTGCATCTTGCCTGAAGAAGGGGCCCGAGTTGCCTCGAAAGCTTGCATATTGTAATCTTTTTAGTTAGCCAATAAAAGGTGTCATTTTGCTTGGCTTTTCTCTACATTTGAAAACGATGAAAAACTCAGACAGACACACACTGATCACCACAACAGTGGGACACCAGAACAGGATAACCACCCCCAGTCCTGGTCTGCCCTCTGCTCTCATGAGGTTCAGCAGCTTAGATTGAGGAGGAGCGACGTAACACGACCAGTTTACTGCCAAGGCACTTCACACAAACCACCTGAACAGATTTCACAGGAATAATGAGGAGACAACAAAGCTGCAAGGCTCTGGCGTGGATGGAGTTTACAAGTTTTGGTTTAAGAGGTTCACCACTTGCAGATAAATGGATGGACATTACACACAACCCATAACACACACCAGGTTTTAGTCTTCTTAGCATTATTCTTACCCCAGAAAAAAAATGAGTCAACAGCTTTGAAGTTTGCAAAAAACAACGTTTATTTCTATCGCACATTTTCAAATTACTCTACAAGATGTCAAAACAATTACAAAGAAAAACAAAAACAAATTAGATAAGCATAATGCATAAAGAGTAAAGAACAAATTAATAATGCACACTTACATAGACACATTAAACAGAAATAGAGTACTTAAATTTAGAATTGTTTAAGAATCTAAATGATGGTCCGATTACAAGTTCAGATGGCCAGGGTGGACAGAAAAAAAGGTAAGAATAAGAATAAAGTTAAGCTAGAGGGATAAATAAAATATGCAGGGTTACAAAGAGAGGGTTCAAATGACCACCTAAGCCCTAACTAGCCATTCTACATAATAAAAATCTTCTTAAGTTGTTCCTTGTTGGTTTTTAGGCTTCGTCTTCAAGGATTCAATGCAGGGGGGCTTGTGGCAGGTTGGGATATCTGCTTTCATTCAGTCATTACAGGTGGCTGCACAGGACTTTGATCCACAGATGAACTGGAAAACAAAACAGAGAAAAGATCAATAAAGACTGCAGATTCATTTAAGAGTATTAACTCTATGCATATCTAAATTAAGGGCAGAACTAAAATGTAGGTACAAAAACCCTAAATTATACAGAATATTAAGTTTTTTTTATATAAATAATGATCTAGTGTTATCCTGGCATTTCTCTGTTTGTAAAGTGTTCCAGATTGTTGATGTAAAACAGCAAGTCACCACTTTTTATACTTGACTGATGGAATAATCAGCAGACAACTATTAGAAGATCTAAGTGAGAATGTAGGGGGCAGGCATTCCAAAGTATAAGGAGGATCAAATATTTTTTAAGGCTTTATATACCATTAGTTGTATTTTAAAGTCAGTTCTAAAAGACATGGGTAACCAATGAAATGATGCTAACACTGGTAAGATGTGCTCAGATTTTTCTTCTTCTCTGGCTAAGATTCTTGTTGCTGTATTCTGAATTCACTGCAGTCAGTTTCTTTCTATTGGATAGACCAGTTAGTAGCGCATTACTGTAATCTAGTCAAATAAGAACAAAAGCTTGAATTAATTTAAGTACCTCGCATGATTCTAAGAGGCCTAACTTTCGCAATGTTCCTTAAATAGAAAAATGCAGTCCTGTTAATCTGGTTAATATGCGATTTAAAATTTAGGTCAAAGTCCATGATTACACCTAAATATTTCACTTGCGCCTTGACTTTTCATTCTATGGGATCAAGCTTATTTCTAACCACCTCATTATTACCATTTTTAAAAATGACTAGGATGTCTGTTTATTTCATTATTTAGTTTAAGGAAAGAAATAGTCGTCCACTCAGAAACATCAGACCAACATTAAGTGAGTGAGCATCATGGTTACGTGCTACAGAGAAGTAAACCTGTGGGTCATCTGTATAGCTGTGGCAGCTCACCTTATGTTTTGAGATAATTTGCACTAAAGGGAGCATTAAGATTAGAAGTAAAAGCAGGCCCAGAAGAGACCCTTGTGGTTCTCTGTATACAATGTTATGGGTCTCAGAACTATAATCACCACAACTAACAAAGAATTTTGGAGATGGTGCATTAGAGGCCCACCCATTGACTAAGATGATTTAGAAGAATACAGTGGTCTACGGTAACAAATGCTGTGCTCAGGTCTAGTAGAACAAGAACAAATCCATGGCCTCCACCCTTAATAACCTGCAGGTCATTTATAATTTTAATCAGTGCATTTTCCCTATTATGACATGTTCTAAAAATCAGACTGAAACTTATGTTTCATGTATCAGAATTATTATGTTTGTTCAAATAGTCCTTTAATTGTAAAGCCCATTGGAATGAATTCTTATGGATACCCAGTTCAAAGAGAGTTCAATGAAAGGTGCATTATAGACCTCTGAAATGTTAACAGTAAAGACAAGAGACTATGTCACTCTTTCAAAAACTAAGACAACAACAACATTTATTTATATAGCACATTTTCATACAAAATAGTAGCTCAAAGTGCTTTACATAATGAAGAAAAGAAAAATAAAAGACAACGTAAGAAATTAAAATAAGACAACATTAGTTAACATAGAATAAGAGTAAAGTCCGATGGCCAGGGAGGACAGAAAAAACAAAAAAAAAAAACTCCAGACAGCTGGAGAAAAAAAATAAAATCTGCAGGGGTTTCAGGCCACGAGACCGCCCAGTCCCCTCTGGGCATTCTACCTAACATAAATGAAATAGTCCTCTTTGTATTTAAGGTTCTCACGGAAGGACTTGATGATGATGGTCATGCAGACTTCTGGCTTTTAATCCATCAATGTTGGAACATCACGGTGCTTTGAGTAGATGGTGGTGGTGCAAGCCACCACCACAAAGAAACCGGAAACAGAAACAGAACAGACAGTAGGGGTTAGTTCGGAGTTTAGAGCCACCATGAATAGTTATTATAATGAATTGGATATACAGAGTATCAGGATTAAATTAAAGTGAAGTTATGAGAAAGCCATGTTAAAGTAATGTGTTTTTAGCAGTTTTTTTAAAGTGCTCCACTGTATTAGCCTGGCGAATTCCTATTGGCAGGCTATTCCAGATTTTAGGTGCATAACAGCAGAAGGCCGCCTCACCACTTCTTTTACATTTTGCTCTTGGAATTCTAAGGAGATACTCATTTGAGGATCTGAGGTTACGATTTGGGAATATGAGATGTCAGACATTCCGATATATAAGATGGGGCGAGATTATTTCAGGCTTTATAAACCATAAGCAGAATTTTAAAGTCAATCCTGAATGACACAGGTAACCAGTGTAGTGACATCAAAACTGGAGAGATGTGCTCGGATTTTCTTTTCCTAGTTAGGATTCTAGCAGCTGCATTCTGCACTAGTTGCAAACGATTTATGTCTGTTTTGGGTAGTCCTGAGAGGAGTGCATTACAGTAATCTAGTCGACTGAAAACAAACGTGTGAACTAATTTCTCAGCATCTTTCAATGATATAAGAGGTCTAACTTTTGCTATGTTTCTTAAGTGAAAAAATGCTGTACTAGTGGTCTGATGAATATGCGATTTAAAATTCAATAAAAGACAAGATCCTCTAAGGACACAAAACAAAAAGTGGCCATCTTTACAGCTTAAATGGCTTGAGAAAACCGTCGCTATAGCACCACCTTTACTGGTTATGCGTACGCACCTCATCGCAACTTTGTGTATGCACTATATGGGTTCTTTGTGTGAACTATATTGGTTGTTCACGTGATCTTCGGCAGCAATGGGAGGGGCAAGAAACGGGAACTCAGGGACCGGTAGAGTCAAGAGAAGAGGACAGGAGATGGATCTGTGTTAAAACAGTGCAGTATTTTATTTTTCGCAAAGTACATTTGCAAAAAGGACTTGGTGGTAATTATTACTATTTAACAGAATGTACCATTGAGTCTGTAATTAACACATGGCTGAAATTAGGTACTTATTTAGACATCTTCATGTTCGCTTCCAGGTCCATGCTTGCTCGCAACCAGCCACTGTAGCCTTTCACAAAACTTTTCATACCAGTTACTTATTCTAAAGGCAAAATATTATACATTTACAGCTGACGCCTTTATCCAACATTCAACATTTGGATAATACTGGTTGCATTTCTTTAGCCCAGTGCTGCTGGCACTGCACAGACAGGTGAAGTGACTGGTCACACAGTGTCAGTATCAGGACTTGGACCCACGAACTCAGGGTTTAAAAGTGCAAAGTCTTAACCACTGTGACACAATGCTTGCACATTTACAACATGTATATTAATTGGCATAATATAAACTTTTCCAGGACAGATTCCTTTGTGGCAGCACGGTGGTGCAGTGGTAGCACTGCTGCCTCACAGTTAGGAGACCTGGGTTTGCTTCCCGGGTCCTCACTGCGTGGAGTTTGCACGTTCTCCCCGTGGCTGTCCTCTCACAGTCCAAAGACATGCATGTTAGGTGCATTGCCGATCCTAAATTGTCCCAGTGTGTGTGTGTGCCCTGTGGTGGGCTGGCGCCCTGCCCGAGGTTTGTTTCCTGCCTTACGCCCTGTGTTGGCTGGGATTGGATCCAGCAGACACCCGTGACCCTATATTTAGGATATAGCGGGTTGGATAATGGATGGATGGATGGATTCGTGTTAACATAGAAGAAGAAGCTGGTTTGTGAATAAGTAGCCTATTGCAAGCATATATGTAGCTAGTAGTGAATAAAAAGCCAGCTGAATGCGTACCTAACTTTGGTCCCTTGTTCATTTCAGATGTTAAAAATAATTACCACCAAGCCCTTTTGCATACATGCAGTGGCATGCAAAAGTATTCAATCCCCTTGAAAGTCATCATAATTTTCTGCAAGACAGAAGATTTGTACACATTCATTCAGTATAGTTTCTTATGATGTTACAAAACATTTCTAAAGTCAAAATAAACCATTTTCTGTAGATATTTAAGTGAAGAAGAAAAGCTCAAAAGTTAGTGCCTACATAAATATTTAAACCTCTGTGCTTTGGAAGCTCCAGGTTTACACCAGTGACAAATTATTTACAAAGGGGACAGTCATAATTAAACATAATGAGGTGCTACTTATGAGTCCTTTCTGTCTCTCTGGATATATAAAGCTCCCTTTGTAAGGGCCGTAGTCTTTGTTGCACAGTTACTGCAAACATGAAAACAAAAGGAGCATTCTACTGATATCAGAAACAAAGTTATTGAAATGCACAAGGTAGCAGGAAATGACTATAAATTATCAAAGAGTTTGAATGTACCATTGCACACTGTTGGATCCATCATCAGAAGGTGGAAGGTTCACAGCATCCAGACTCTTACTAGAACAGGCCATCCCTCAAAACTAAACATCAGAGTGAGACATTGAATGGTGAGAGAGGTGACTAGAAATCCCACCATTGCTCTCAGATGTCTGCAGTGCTTTTTAGCTGAAACTGGAGTGACGGTGCAGGGGTCCAGAATATCAAGAGCTCTCGGTAAAACAGGCCTCTATGGGAGGGTAGCAAGAAAGAAGTCATTCCTTAGAAGGTCCACATAAAAGCACGTATGGCATTTGTGACAAAACATGAGAAAGACCTAGTTAAGATGTGAAAGAAGGTTTTATGGCCAGATAAGACCAAAATAGGACTTTCTGGCCAGACTTCAAACAATTATGTGTGGCATAAAAGAATACTGCCTATGCCTCAAGAAACACCACACCTACGGTGAAATATGGTGATGGCAACATCCTGCTATGGGGATGCTTTTCATGGGCTGGGACTGAGAACCTTGTCAGAGTTATGATTACAAATACCACACAATATTGCAAGAGAACTTGTTCCAGTCTGCATTGAATCTAAAGTTTGGGAGAGGATTCATCTTTCAAAATGACAATGGCAACTAAGCATTAGCCAAAGTGACACTGGAATGGTTTTTGAATAAGTAGCTAACTGCAAGCATATATGTAGCCAGGAGTGAATAAAAAGCTCAAAAACAGAAAGGTGATTGTTTTGGAATGGCCAAGTCAAAGCCCTGATCTTAACCCTGTTGAGAATTTGTGGCACTATTTGAAAACTGTTGTTCAGAGGTGCCATCCCACCAAAATAGAGGGGTTCTACTTACATACCCCAAAAGAATGACGGCTGTTAATGCAAAGTGTACTGTTGTACTGCATACTGTTATGACAAAGTATGAATGTGTTGGACTTGCATACTTAATGCTTTGGAGTTTTTCTCCTTCTGCTAAATATCTTCAGAAAAGGATTTATTTAGACTTTGGTAATGTATTGTTACAGCGCAAGAGTTCATATTAAAAATACCGAATGGATAAATATGTAGACAAATCTTTTGTCATGCAGAAAATTAGGATGACTTTTAAAGGGACTGAATACTTAAGCACGTCACTGTATGTTTGTGAAAGGGCTTGGTGGTAATTATTTTTAACAGTATTTTCCCTTAATTCTGAAATGATCATGGGGCTGAAATTAGGAATGCATTCTGCTGGCTTTTCCAGTCAGCTTTGGTGTCGAACATCTTCAGCAGCGTCTGCCAACACATTTCAAACTCCGACCCGACAATGCGCTGGCAAGTGTGCAAAAACGACACACTTTTACAATAATTTAAATCGGTGGAACATGAATAAAATTAGGAACATATGAATACAATGTCCTCATAAGTATAACACATAACATTTTCCTCAACATCAAGAACAATGTTATGTCACAGAACACAGAAAGATCTTCTTTCTTCAGAGGTGATTCAGTAGAACTACGGATAACAAGGTTATCATTCACAAGGAAAACACTGAAAAAACTGACATTTTTTTAGACTGCTCTGTGACTCCACTGGTTTGTGCCTGCATGTTGCTTTGGTCCTCTTTGCCAAGCAATGGGGTCCTGTTATTCGGATTGTGTGTCACCTTTTCCCCTTTGTACTTTTAGAGTAATTACAGTTTTGAAACATTCCATGAAATGCCAATTTAGTGTTCCATAATGCCAATTTAGCAACTAGCATAGATGTTTTAATATACAGACATATAGGCAACACATTTTACAAGACTTTTTATTTGTGAAAGTAAAGGAAGCAGAATAATTATCACTACTCATGTTTTTGGTTCAGCAAGTCCCTATTGGCTCGTCAGTGTCGTCGATCAGTAGTGTATTGCTTAGCACTCAAGCTCCTCAGTGCCAGAGTTGATGGGTAAAATGCGGTGTGGGTGAAGTTTCCATGTTCTCCTTGTTCTTGCATGAGTTTCCTTTCATAATCCAAAGACTTGAATGTTAGGTGACATGTAAAGGTGAAACTGGTTATGTGTGTCACCGAGTGTCTCTCCGTTTCTGTGTCTTGTGATGAGTTTGCACCCTTACCCTAGAAAAATTGGAAAACAGTAAGAATGCAAAAAAAAAAAGACATCCATTATCACACATAAAGGGGAAAGAATACACTACATACAGACAAGTTTGTAAACTTACATTTTCCACATAGACAACACCACTTTATGTGAAATTTGTTAATTTAAAGTTGGACAGTTGACAATAAGAGTTTTTGCTTTTGCTATTCTTTGCTCTACTGAAACAAAGCTGACCATTCTTAGACTGCACTCCACTCGAAATCTTTACATTTTCTGCGAAGACAGCCCACACATGCATCACAGACTGGAGATGTTTTTGGACCATTCTTCCAGATAGCTGGATGACAAGCTTCCCATGGCAGGCTTTGTAACTTTTTCTGGATTGATTTCCAGAAGACAATTATGTGCCAATGTCACAAAAATGTGAAATCAAATAAATACAAATAACTGTTGTCTCTGATTGTTAAATTACAGACAAAATGATTTCCTAAACAATTACATTTCATTTAACTCAACATGCCATACGATTAAGTCTTTTGAAGAGAAAAAGTAGTTCTATGAGAATAACACAGAATATGCTGAACCAAACAAAGAGCAAAAAATGAAGAAGATTGAATAGTTTTGGCACACCTTAAAAGAGCAAAAATATTGACATGAAAATCATGTTCCTTTTTGTACCTTTGCAGAAATCCAAGGGTTAATGAGGCTTCTTCTTGGTATGCAAAGTTAAAATTGTAGAAACTTGAAAAGACATCTGCAGTTGCACTCACATTGATGTGGCAGAACTTTACCCCTCACACATCACTTGGTTCTCAAGGCTCAGCATCCACCGCTGTGCAGTCATGAGTGTGTCACCTGAAACAGATAATTCACGTACTGTATGTTTTTCTATTTTACATCAGGCTTAATAATTAGAGGACACTCTGCCATACTAATAATCCATCCATCCATCCATTATCCAACCCGCTATATCCTAACTACAGGGTCACGGTGGTCTGCTGGAGCCAATCCCAGCCAACACAGGGTGCAAGGCAGGAAACAAACCCCAGGCAGGGTGCCAGCCCACTGCAGCATACTAATAATGGATGACTGAAAATTTTTTAAGCATTCTTCAACTTTTCCTCAAAGAGAATTTCATTTTTTTCAATTTCAGACAAAATGAGGAATCTTCCCATTACGGAAAGTCAGTCTTCATATGAGTAGTGTGTGAGATATTGCAGTAGATTTGTCCTTAGTGCTTCTTCTTGTCTGCTGTTGAGGGACAACTAAGGACATTAAATTAATGGGTTTGGCTCCTACATACAAATTCACAGTAAACCAGTTGGCCCTCATATGCGCAGGTTCCACATCTGCGTATTCAACAAACCATAAATCGAAGAAAAAAGGCCAGAAATTCAGAAAAGCAAAACAGCTTGGACACATGCCCAAACTGACTGTAGGTGACCAGTACACTGATACTAAAGTTTCAACCTGAGAAATGATAATTATTGACTGGGACACAAACAGACACAACAGCAGGCGCTAGCAGGCATGTCCCTAAATGTATTGTAATCAGAAAATAAGTTTAATGTCACTGTGCTCTGTACAAAAATTATTTTATAAGTCCACTCACATGTATAGGCCAGGCCAAAGTTAGAACACAGTGGCTCTCAGCATTTAGAACTGCTAGGCAAGCATTTGAAGAGAGAAGGGGACAACTACGAAAATGGGCATTGTACTATTTCTGTATGTTAGAGATGAAATTGAATCCTCTCCTTGCCTTGTTGGGAACTTAAGTAAGGGCCTGCACATGGAGAAAACAGTATAAAAGACTTGGACAGCAGCCAAACACCTCAAAGCCGACGGACGGATGGGTGATATCGTCAACCATCCTGAAAAGCCTTCCAGCGTAGCGGTGGAAAATGTCAGACTGTATACATCAAGATCCCACCTTGGTAATTGTTATGCCATTTGGTTATCTCCATCTGTAATGCCGCGTAAATTGTCATTAAAGAAAGCTAAGTTATTTTCTCTTACGTGATTTCTTGTCGCCATATCACTATGGGAGAGGTATCGGCTTTTAATATTATATCTATATAGTTTCGGGTTACTTAAAACACCACAATTACCAATGAACTTATTCCAGCTAGGGAACTAGCACCCCCTACAGGGAACACTAAACAAAAGCCGTTCAAGTCGGCAGCCCCAACTGTAAAGCATTGTGAGATCCTTCACATGACATTGTGTGCAGCCTTTGTTTCAGGGCTTTAACAGACCCTGTTTTTTAACAGCACCCCAGCCTTGACTCCCTAAGAAGACAAGAACAACTCCCAAAAAACCCTTCTAGGGAAAAAAATTGGAGGAAATCTTGGGAAAGCAAATTCAGTGAGAGACCCCTTTGTGCATGCAATTTGTGTCAGAAAATGAGGTAAATACAATACAATACATAGAATAGGACAATCCTCATCACAGATCTAGATGGCCTTTCTATCATTGCCACTTTAGAAATACAATACAATAGTACAATAGTAATAGTACAAGCACAAAGCAAAATGCAAGAGTAGATTATACCATATATGAGGATTCAGATTTGTTCCGAGTCCTGTAGACCTTGGCCAACAAGCTACCTCCCCCCTACTGGCCATTCCACAGCTGAGTATCTGATTCCAGAGCTCCTCTTTTAGAGATGACTTTTCCATTGTCAGGCAAACAACTTGGCAGTAGGGCTAGTGGCACCAATTGACACATTTGAGTATCGAGAAGAGAAACAGAATAGGTGAGGGTTAGTAACAAATTTTAAATATCATATTACTTATATTTTAGTGGTAATGACTAACAACAGAGATGCAGTATGCGCAGTTAATCAGCAGCTCTAGTCAGGATATGCTAAAGTAAAGTAGTGAGTCTTCAGAAGAGATATGAAAACTGAAACTGAAGGGCATCTCTTATAGTAGCAGGCAGACAATTCCACTGTTTAGGGGCCCTGTGACTAGAAGATCAACCTCCCACTATTACTTTTTAATCATTGGACTCAAAAATAGACAGGCATCTTGAGATCTTAATGTGTGCTCTGGTTTGTAAGTAATGATGTGTTGAGATAAGTAAGCCAGACCTTAGCCATTTAAGGCTTTACATGTTAAAAGTGGGATTTTGAAATCTACCTTAAACTTAACTGGGAGCCAGTGTAAGGATTTAAGAACTGGAGTAATGTGTTCGTATTTTCTTGATCTTGTAATCATTTTTGCTGCGGCATTTTGAATTAACTGAAAGCTGTATAAAGAACAATTTGAACATCCATTGAAAACCGCATTTCAGTAGTCAATCCTACTAGAACTAAATGCATGAATTAATCTCTCAGTACCCTGAATATTTAGAAAACGCCTTAATTTCCCAACATTTTAAAGAAGGAAGAAACAGGTCTTGGACAGTTTTGCAATGTGCACCTTAAATGACATTTTGGAGTCAAAGATAACTCCTAGATTGTGAGCTGATTCAGTAAAACTAATGGTGATTCCAACCTAGTTAAATAATGACAAAATATTTTTGCAGTCAGCATTATTTCCTCCAATAACAAACATCTCTGTTTTATCTGTGTTTAAAGACTAGTAGTTCTCATCCATCCACTCCGTTAATTCAATTACACATCTAATTAAAGACAACATCGGAGAAATATTATTTGGACTAAAAGAAACTGGGTGTCATCTTCATATAACTGAAAATTAACATTAAGTTTTCTAATGACAGATCTCAGTGGAGGCATGAAAAGTGAAAACAGTAAAGGTCCCAGTACTGAGCCTTGCGGGACACCATATTGAACAACCTATGTATAATGATGGAGTACTGTCAGCACATTTATGTATGTACTGGAATTGATTTGATAAATAAAAACTAAACCAGACAAGGCCATTAACTTTGTAAGCCCAATGCATAAATAGATGAGGTTCCCCTTTAATATCTCAGATTGCTGTAAATAAATATCATTAGTGCCAACATGCAGCAATAAGGTAGATACTTCATCATGGGCTGGAGGATCCAATCTAGCCTGAATGTCAGATACCTTCAACCCTAAAAGGCATTTAACATTAACTGCTGGTTTAACATAGTTTGGAATTCTAACATCCCACATATGGAATGACTAATTATGAGCACTTTATTCTTCTCAGAATCCACAGGCATGCTGCAGAGTGCCCAGAATAGTTCCACTGAATTGGTGATCTGAATGCAGAGGAACTAAATTTTGGCTTCTTAGACCGCCATTTCACTGTTCTGTTACTCACCCTGCTGCGGAATTGGTGCTTCTGATTTTACCCTCACACTGACTACAGTGGGACCTGGAAAGAGACTGAAGCCAAATCAGAAGGAGCTGAATTGTCTAAACACAGTCAATTCAGTTTTCGGTTTGCCTAATCGCTATCAAGTTCCTAACGTGGTCATCCAATTTGTGTATTTTTAGACCAATTCTAAATTAACTAAGCATTTTTGGTAGGTGAAGCTGTCTGCACTATTGGCAAGAATACCTGAACTGTACATGCTGCAGGACACACAACATATAAACACACCCTTAATGGGCAGAAAGCAGATGCACTTTACATTCAGCACCGAGTTCATCTTTATCCCTTTCCGTTTCCTTTTTGCTTTCTGAATTCAACTGAATCACTATGAGACTATTGGCTTTAAACTTACACCACCCGCTGGGTGATCAGCTCGTGCTGTTGGTTACTTCTTCTTGTCGGATGTTGGCTTTACTCCAGTTGAGCTTTACTGACTAATTTAATTCGTTTTTGGCTATTCTTTTCAGACATTGTAAAACTCTATGTGTGTGTGAGATGCCACTTTCATTCTTCTGCTCGCTGCTCAGCCCCAACAGATGTTGTGTAAAATAAGGAATAAGCTTATTAAAATGTTTCTAACATTTCTAAGCTGTCTTCCTGGACATTTGTTTTTTTACAATTTTCTATCATAGGTTCAATGTAATTACTTATCTAGAAAAATCTTGCTCTTTGTAGTTTTTGGAATTGTCTTCATGCCACAGGTTGCCAGCCTGTTTTTGGCTGAAGAGTGGAGTAATTGGCCCTGCAGTGTTCTCTATATTATTGGCTGAGTGTACTTTCAAGTTGCTGAGCAGCACAAGTAAAATGAATATTTTGGACCGGGAAATGAATCAAAGTCAAAACACCAAAGAAAGGGGAGTCATTACCAAACAACACTAACCAAGAAGCTGAGCGCCAAAAAAAAAAATGTTAAGCAAGTTTGGAGAGAGAAGGTGAAAAGCTTCAAAACCAGAATAAGATTAGAAACACATAAAGTAAGGGTTTTGTTTTTAGTGTTTATTCAAATTATGGATAGTGAGTAGAGTATTGTATCTTTATTTAAACCAGCACTTTGATGGTCAATGCGTCTTAGTGACATGCATCATGTGCTTAACAGCCACAGAGCAGCATAGCCATCAAAAGTTCCAAAATTCTGGCGCCCATACAAGGAAACACACAAAATGGTGACAAGATGACAATTAACCATAATAATGATAAAATTTAAATAAATGGTGACAAGATGATAATTAACCAAATAATGAATAAATGATAATGATAAAATTTAAATGATCATTAATAAATAATAATGTTTTTTTTTAAAATACATTTTAGGCAAATATTAATTTTATTCCCCATTTGAAAACAGCTGAAGGAAGCTTATAAGATAGGATGATTGTCTTGTTTTAATGGGTTCTTTGATGATCATCTTTATTAACTCAATGGAATTGCAGGCACTTTCCTAGGTACAGGGCATCTTTGGTCCATCAATGGGTGAACTTCAAATTACATAATTATTATGCTTATATTGTCACTATTTTGTTTGATCTCACACTTGTTGTTTTTTTGCGTCAGAGAATTACTGATATTTATTTTTTGAATATCCAACTACCCTTTGTGCTGTATAGTTTTTTTTTCTCTTATTTTGGTTACCATTTTAGTTTGTTATTGCCACGTACATGTTGTTAGCTCATCATTAGTGTCCTCAGATGCTGTGACTTGTGGTAACTAATGCTATAGGTTTAAATGGTGGACAAAAGTTCACTTTCCTATATGAACTGTGGATTCAAAACCCAAACAAAGTTTTTCTAAAATTTATCGTTGCCTCACATCTTCACTCACTGGTGCCTCAGGCACTGCCTGCGTGCTCTTTGCATGTTCTCATCATGTCCATCACCAGATTTTCTTCAGCTTCTTCTCAAAGTCCTTCAGCTCCTACCTGACCCCTGACCTGTGAGTTACATCCACTTGTGATAGGTTGCCATCTGGGTTTATATTTTCCTGCTCTGAACCCACTGCTGCTGATAGAGACCGCAATATCTTAAAAATATAAAATTTGAAAAAGAAGGTCCAGAAAATGGATGGATAAGTGAGAAGTAAACTAAAATAAATAAAAATATATAAAGAGATAAGTGGGTTAGGAAATTTATGGAGGGGTGGAGACATGAGTCAATACAATAAACGGATTTAAAATAAAACTCTAAGGCCACCAGAGGGCACCAGGTCTGCTCTAGGTGATTGACTGCTGAAGTTCTCAGATTAGTTGAACTCCATTCACTCTACTGAGTGTTAAATGGCCATCACAACACATCAATCAGATGTGTTATCAGAAAAGGAGCATCTCATCCAGAATGGAGAATTTAAACACTTTGTCATACAAATGAGTGGAGTGAATACGAAGAAACAGTGAGGATCTGATCCTGCGTCATTTGTCGATCAAGTGATGATGTCTGACTTATTCAGCGAGAAGAGATTTATGAACTGATTATATTAAAAAGAGCAAAAATATAAAGAAAATACTGCAGAGTTAATGGGGAATAATAAAACCATTAAAGTGAAAGATATTCTGTGTTATATAGTGCCTTTTGTGTTGACAATACAAACTACAATTACTAATGGAAACTCACACTGTAGTTTCTCAAGTAGGTGTGATTCCCTCAGGGTCAAACAGCAAGGTCGAAATTGAAAATGAACCTGCGTTCTTTTGGCAGAGCAATGAGGTGACAGCAAGTTGAATTTGAGTGAAGAAGGAACCCAATGTTGACTTATAAGCCTCTGTAAAGAAAACCAAAGTGAACATTCAGATACTGTACTTTCCTGAAAATAACTAACAGAACATGGACTCCTCTGTGGTGCTGTAGAGAATAAACCGGATCTACCGCCCCCTAGTGGTCTCTGTCTGTTCAGACTGGTGTATGACAATAACCTCTAATTGCCAGGTGTGTCGCCACCGACCTCTCCACGCCTCATGACAGGTCCTTCTCATGTCCCATACCACCCTGGTGCCCCCTTACCAGTCAGTCAAATCTCTTCAGGAGAAAACCCAGTAAAGCTCTTAAAGAGAAAATCAGCACATGGAAATGCAAACAGCAGAGGCTACCATTGGCCGGAAATTAGATGTGCCAAGGGTTCAACACAGCCTTAAAAATATGAGGTTTTTATTTAAATTGCCTATGAGACCACAAGAGGGCAGCATTTACACATATCCAGTGTTGCAGGTTTTTCATTTGCATATTGGCTTTCTTTTTTCTTAAACTATTTGTATAAATATGTTTAGATTTAGATATAAATATTATTTTAGATGTCAGTGCAGATGTGGATGACCACTGTGTGCTGGATGGTCACTGCCTGCAGGTTCTGACTCGATGTCCAGTGCGATAGAGTAGAAAGTGGAGACGCAAGCTGAAGCCCTGAGCCCCGAGTTCCCCACAGTGAAGTGACTCCTGCTCCGATACACAGTGACACTCAGAGAGGATTACTGTATACCCAAAGTTTGATAAGAAAATATAGGTATTATTATGGGATTTCGTTAGTATGTAATATCAGTTGGTTATTGAGGGCTGACAGCATGTTAATTTCATTTCTAAGTGTATCACAATTCTAAAAACAAAAACTCCAAATAATACCCCAATATGAGCACTTTGTACAATTCAAAAACAGTTTAGTTTATTTATATTGGAGTAATGTGTAATGCATGTTTAATGCAACAACTACAATATATATAGCTTAGCAGTTACTGTTAATCTTACCACTAGGTGGCTGTGTATTATTGCTGTTTGCTGGAAGAATGTGGAATGTTCATCTTGAATTCTTGTCGTTGTTTATCCTGCTGTTAGTAATAAAAACATGCATTGTAGGCTGTAGCCATGTTCAGTTAAAAAACATTGAGACTATTTCACTTAATTTCCTGTACTGTTTCAAGAATTCCCAATAATTTATGCTGCTAATGTTTTAGTTAATGAATTTCTTTATTATTCTGATCTTTCTGCCAGACCACAGTTATCTATTCACGGATGCCAGACCCCCATTCAAGTTTGTTTCTTAAAGTTTGTTGAACAGGTTTAGCCTCCTAATAAACGTAGTGCTGAGAACGTGAGACTGAGGTACTGTCTCCCGTGGAGGAGTATAAATATCTCAGGGTCTTCCTCACAAGTGAGAGAAGAAGGGGTCGACTGGCGGATCGGAGCAGACTGTACTAGTCAGTCGTGGAAGAGGGTGCTGAGCCGACAGGCAGAGTTGTCGATTTACCTATCGATCTAAGTTTCTACCGTCACCTTTGGCCATGAACTGTGCCTATTGACCGAAGCACTAGATCGTAGATACGAGCGGCGGAAGTGAGTTTCAGGGCATCAGGGCTCAGCCTTCGATAAGGTGCAAGGAGCGCTGACGAGATGTTTCAGATATCTGATTGGATGCCTTCTGGACGCCAGCCTGGGGGAGAAGGGTCTGGCTGCAGCCTGCAATACCTCTGATTTTAGACACGGAGCGCCCTTCATATCACGGAAATGCCCCAAACACCTGTTGCGGGGAAGACCAAGGCTGGGTGGGATGAGTCAGTGTCCCTCTGGGGGATTTGCAGCAGGTGGCAGGAAAAAAAGAAGTATGGGTGTCTTTGCTTAGACTGCTGCCCCAATGACCCAGACCAGATTCGCTGCAGAAAATCAAAGAGTGGGTGGATAATTTTACCACGGAAAAAGTTAACAAATTTTTCAGTCTGCAGTGATCAGATCAGATATAGGCTGACGTAGTTTATTAACCACTGACATACTACATGGTTTGCTGCGCTCTGATGGTTAACACACTGGGCTAACGTAGAGTAGGCAGTTCACCTAACCTGTATGTCTTTGGACATTAGGAGGAAACCGCAGCACCTGGAGCAAACACACGCAGGCATGGGAAGAAACAGACAAATTCCTAAAGTGTGTGGTAGCAGCGTAACCACCGCGCCAGTGTGCTGTCTTGTCAGCCCGGATGTCACATTTTAAAATGCTGATAGCAGAATTAGTAAACTTAATATCAATTTTTAAAACGATATCTTGCCATTATCATATTTCAAAGACATACAATACCAGAAATTTGAATTTTGATATCAAGAAAGGCGATTCAGTTCTGAAAAGGCTTCCCATATGCGAATCCCGTTGACCACACCAGCGGCAGATGACAGGCAGCCTTCTACACCTCCTCTAAATCCTATTGGATAGTCTTAGCAGCCTATCAGGTTCTAGTGCTGAGCGGTGTAGTCCCGCCCTCTCTTCGCCCATTGGGTGCAGTTAGACTCTGTTGAAAATTAGTGGAAAACGGGCTCACCTGTGTAGAGGGATCCCCTTCGGCCCTTCACGCTGACCGGTGACCTATGGTTCCCAATTGGGGCATTACCATCCACTGGTGGGCGCTGAAGAAATCTAAGGGGGCATTTCTGGTCCAAGACAATATTAAGGGGGCGTTGGGGACAAGAACATGGTGAAAAGTTTGATTAATACTGTGGCGATCTGGGTAAATAAGAACAAGAGCACTCGCAGCTGTCAGGGCCTCTTCAGTTTTATTTTAGTTAAATTGGTCCTATACAAAAATGGAGCAATCTCGTTTACTCCGGGAATCCTCTCACTCCCAGCACACACACGGAACACCCCAAAAAAACAAGAAAACACACCCCCCACAAGGTGTGTCCGCCCCTTTCAATTAGAAACCTCCCCTTCCAGTCCTCCCTTGCCCTCAGACAAGGCTAGAAAGCATTGCCTGCACGTTACACAGCCTCCCCCTCAGCTTCTTGTCCCCGAGGAAGCACAAAGTCCCTGAGATGGGCTGGCAGGCATCGCTGTCAATGAGGTCGGGGTGTTCGCATAGGTTGGTGCAGCGGACTACTGCCTGTCTGCGAATTTTGTGCAGCATCCATGAAAGTGGCTAGACCTTGATTTCCCTCCTGAGTAGAAGCTGGTGATGGTGATGATTCCATTTGTCTCTCCATGTCAGAGCATCATCCATGATAGGGAGCCAAATGATCCTGGTGGAGGAATACACGGCACCCTGGCAGGGGCAGTTGAACCCAGGACACAACCTCCCCCACCCTTTCCAGAACCCGGCAAGGGCCTACCCAGGAGCTGTCCAATTTTGGGCAATGTCCTCTTTTCCGTTTGGGTCCATAGACCCAAACTTGATCGCCCTCTTGAAAAGGTTGGCCTCGAGCTCTCAGATTGTACTGTCGCTTCTGACGAGTTCCCGCTACATGGAGGTGATCCCTGGCAAATGTATCAGGGGGTAGCCCGAATGCAAGTTCTGTGTGAGTTCTTAATTCTCTTCCCAACATTAGTAGGGCAGGTGTGCAGCCAGAAGAATCCTGCACTGCAGACCGAAAGGCTAGGAGTACCAATGGCAGCTGCTGATCCCAGTCATGCTGGTCTTGGGAAGTGGCAAGAGCCAACTGTGTCGCAAGCATCTGTATGAACCTCTCCGCAAGCCCATAACTCTGTGGGTGAAGAGGGGTTGTATGGGTCTTTCGGATGCCCATCCGCTGGCACATCTGCTGGAATACCTGACTCTCAAAATTCCGGCCCTGGTCCAAGTGTAATTCATCTGGCATCCCGAATCTACTGAAAAATCCATCAATGAGGGCATCGGCCACAGTCTCCGCTTCTTGATCCGGTAGCGCTTAAGCCTCAAGCCACTTGGTGAAATAGTCAATTGCTACCAAGACATAACGATTGCCCATGAGTGAGCGTGGAAAAGGGCCAAGGATATCAACAGCTGGTTCTATTCAATAAGGGCGCGCACAAAAAGGCGACATTCAGAAGGGCGACCTCAATTGGGCGCGGAGAATAAAGGCGCACGTAAATAAAGGCGACCTTCAAAAGGGCGACCGCAATTGAGTGCCGAATAAAGGCGCCCGTAAATATAGGCGAGCTTCAAAAGGGTGACCTCAATTGAGCGCCGAATAAATGCGCGCACAGGTCAGCCTATTCCAAAGCCAAGGAAGACCTACAGAGACACTTCGGAGCGAATTAAATTAATTGTCCTTGATTATGCTAATAGACCGCATCTCGAATATCTACGTGGCATTGCACATAATCTACAGCTTCTGCGACCTTCAAAAGGGCGACCTCAATTGGGCGCGGAGAATAAAGGCGCACGTAAATAAAGGCGACCTTCAAAAGGGCGACCTCAATTGGGCGCGGAGAATAAAGGCGCACGTAAATAAAGGTGACCTTCAAAAGGGCGACCTCAATTGAGTGCCGAATAAAGGCGCCCGTAAATATAGGCGAGCTTCAAAAGGGCGACCTCAATTGAGCACCGAATAAATGAGCGCGCAGGTCAGCCTATTCCAAAGCCAAGGAAGACCTACAGAGACACTTCGGAGCGAATTAAATTAATTGTCCTTGATTATGCTAATAGACCGCATCTCGAATATCTACGTGGCATTGCACATAATCTACAGCTTCAAGTGTAACTTGCTTTCACCTTTTTATACATTCAGTCATTGCCTTAATCTAATTTTCTGTAATTTTGAAAACAACGAAATATAGAGAGCTTTAGAAATAGTTCATTAGAAGTAGTTCGTTAGAAGTTCATGCATTAATTGGATTTTTTAATATTCTTGCTTTCACCTTTTTATACGTTCAATCATTGCCTTTATCTAATAAATTTTCTGTAATAATTTTGTTGCATTTGCCTTTATTCGCTGCTCCCAATTGACGTCACCCTTTTGAAGCACTCCTTTATTTATGCGCGCAGTTATTCGGCGCTCAATTGAGGTCGCCCTTTTGAAGCTCGCCTTTATTTACGCGCGCCTTTATTCGGAGCTCAACTGAGGTCGCCCTTTTGAAGATCGCTTTTATTTATGTGCGCTTTTATTCGCCGCGCCCAATTAAGGTCGCCCTTTTGAAGGTCGCCTTTTTGTGCGCGCCCTTATTGACGGATAGGGTTCCCAATTTGGCATACGAGGGCAGAGGCCGAGGTCACTTACTGACTTAAAAACGAAATGGGACTCCTCAATTGAGCTCACCATGCGTCTTTAGATTTGTGAAGCACACCACGAAGTTACGGGAGATCATCTGAGTTCTGCCTCCTTCGAGATGCCCTGGACTTGTTTCTGTTCAAGTTGCTTTGCTGCGTTAGGAGCCTTAAATAACCGGACTGTTTAGAATGTTAATACTGTATGTCTAAGTGACTGTTTTATTTGAATGGGTCTCATCACGTTCACGATCAACTGCTATTAATATAAAATACAATTTCATAGCTCCCTTTTCAAGCTCTAGTGCCTTTGTTGTCCTGTACCAGAGCGTTTTAAATGTGATTTACCTGATTTTGCAGCAGCAGTTAGGGCATTAACTGTGCTGTACTGTTAGGTTTTCTGGGCCAGTGGCACGTACGAAACAATGTCTCATGACAGTATTAGCGCGCGCGCTTACACGTCGGTGTGTCAGTTCTGTGAGCCAGTGCCTCGCGTTTCATTACAGGCCACCGAGGTGCTTTCATGCACTCCATAGCACTCCGGGCTGAGGTGCAGTAGAGACCATAGACATCCACATTACTAACCGAGAATGGTAAACCGGATGGACGCAGGGACATCTGGCCATGGGCCGTGGACGCAAAAGATGTACTGCGCAGGCGCCCCAAGAAATGAGGCGCCGCGACCACAGAAAAAAGGAGTCAGACGCCGGCGACGCACACAGCGCCGCACGAAATCCATTGCACACGAAACAGGACACACACACAAAGAGGAGGATTCCACAAGCCCCTAGCACACAAAAAAAAAGAAGCCGCTCGCGCCCCACAAATCCCACCCCCACCTCCAAGCAACCCCCCCCCCCCCACAAGCAACGGACGGGACACACACAAAGAGGAGGATTCAACAAGCCCCTAGCACACAAAAAAAAGAAGCCGCTCGCGCCCCACCAATCCCACCACCCCCTCCAAGCAACACCCCCCCCCTCAGATGCCCACAACACACAAAGCCCCCCTCCAGTAACTGAAATAAGAAATGAGGCGACGCGCCCCTAGAAAACCAAAAAGAAAGGAGTCAGACGCAAGCGCCACATAGCACACGAAGAGGATTCAGACCCACCACACACAAACACCCCCACCACTAACAGAGATAAAAAAAAGTCAGGCTACGCGCCAAGAAAAAATGTCTCGGCTCCAAAAACGCAAGGCTCAAATAAGCAAGGGTTCAAAACGAAACACCTCGAGTCTCACAGATACAAAAACGGCAGCGAAGGGACAAAATAAATAAATGCAGACGTCTACAACGCGCATCTGAAATGCCGGAAAACAAGCAGGCAACACTCCAAAAAGAGAAAGCTCGACTAACCGACATACAAAAACGGGCAAGGCTCAATACAAACAATGAACGCCGTAAACTGCAACGGGTTTCTCACACAGCACAGGAAAATCGGTTACAGCTCCAGAATAGCACGTCCCAAATCCTGCACATACAACGCCGCGCCTCTCAAACGGCACAAGCAAAACATACACGTCAAGGACATCAACGACAGACACCTGCTAAACGATTGCGCCAGTTAGCTGACAACGCGTTCAATAATAAGTCCACTATTCATGAAAATTCATTGGGATTAATGAATGTCATTTGCAATCATTGTCATTCACTTAACTTCCCTGAAGAAACAACTGGCAATACAATTAATGAATTTACACATTATTGTCAAAAGGGTCAAATTTGACTGCCTCCTTTACATTCATATCCTGCATATCTACAGAAGCTTCTAACTAACGAAGTACCTGGAAGTAAAAACTTTACGAACTGCATTAGATCCTACAATAGTTCATTTGCTTTTGCATATACCGGAGTAAATATCAGGCCACCAGAAGGCAATGGCCCATACTGCTTTTGCGTATGTGGACAAATATTACATTGCATTGGAACAGTGCACCCTGAAACAAATCAAGAACGCAAATATGCACAAATCACGTCGGCACCTACAACAAGCTTCTGAAACCGCGGAAGAAAAAATGTCTCGGCTCCAAAAACACATGTCACTCCTTATTCAAAATACTGGTCCCAATCACAGAAACATCGGTATCCACTATGAAAATGAACGGTAACAATGCACGTGACATCCGTCTTGCCACACTATTAATTATAGATGAATTTACAATGGCATCCAGTCACTTACTCAACACCATTGATAAACTTCTACAAACGTTGATAAATAATAATATTCCCTTTGGAGGAAAGGTACTGTTATTAGGAGGAGATTTTAGACAGTGCTTAACTATTGCTCCACATGCAATGCGCTCAGCTATTGTTCAGTCCACCTTAAAATACGCGACGACGTCATACATAAACAACAAGAGAGCAAACTACAATACATATACAGACGCGAGACCTGATTGGTGATAATACGAAGAAACGAACAGTCCGCATATTAACAGTGAGTGCGATCCTCCTTATTACTTATCCATATTCCTAACGATACGATCACGGGTACAAAACTAGACGGCTCGAGTAACGGGACCACAAACACGCACCCGCATCAAAAAAAAAAAATTCACGTCAAAACCTACAACGCGCTTCAAAAAAATCTTACGCGGACAATTGGCATTGCTTTCAAAAGATACACTTAGTACAAAACATGCGATGTCCACATCCCGCATATAACAATTGCTTATTACAACTGGGAGATGGTACACTCACCAATACAGATGTACTTCACCCAGATATTATTACAATTCCTCAACCCTTTATCTGCGACGACTTACTTACGGAGATATTTGGAACAGCAATCTCATTAGACCAAATACCCCTTTTAACACAACGGACTATATTATGTCCAAAAAATATTAATGTTGATCACATTAATAACCAGGTCATTTCATTACTTCCTGGAGAGGCACGGCTCTTTCTAAGCTCTGACAAAGTTGACTCTGATGACGACAATGACCATCTTAATTTCCCTTTACAATATTTGAACACTATTAACCCAGCCGGATTACCACAACACAATCTTAGCCTTAAAAACGGAACAATAATCATGCTATTAAGAAACCTTCACACTAAACAGGGTTTATGCAATGGCACACGTTTAGTCGTCAACACCATTACACACAATGTTATTCAAGCGACAGTTCTTACAGGATTACATGCTAACAATACTGTTCTGATTCCTAGAATTGACCTTACAAGTTCTGACCTGAAATTACCTTTTACATTGAAACGCCGACACTTCCCCATTAAACCTGCATTTGCCATGACCATCGACAAATCACAAGGACAAACCATGGACAAGGTTGGCATCTACCTCTCTGAACCCGTTTTTGGACATGGACAACTTTATGTTGCCTTCTCACGTGTTTCGACGTTCATCTGACGTTAAAGTTAAAGTTATAAATGCTCCATGCCAAGGAAGACTCATTCAAGGACAAGACACCATCTTTACTACTAATGTTGTGTACAAAGAAAATATTACAATAAACAATTACACTGTGCCAAGCACTTTATTGTTTGCTTTCTATATGCATCATCCACACCTTCACACTATTCTATATCTCATTCATACATCTCACTCTTTGTCATGCCCCAACACCAGGGGTTGGCGAGCGAAGCGAGCAGGGGGAGGAGCCCCCTAGTATTTGTCTATGGTAGATGTGACGATGCGTGTTCTCTTCAGGCTCCCAACGTCCTTATGGGAGCCCTGAACCCAACACCGTCAGTAATGTCACCGAGTTGAGCTGACAAGTGGGGACAAATCTCACATGAAGCCAGGGGATATATTCAAAGGTAAGAAAGTGCTTTTATTAAAACAATCAAAAGAAAGTGCAAAAGTGCAGTGTCCAAAGTTCTATAAATAAATCCATAAAACCAAGTGTCCAGTGGGGATAAAAACCATTCAATAAATACATCCTTTAAAATCCGAGGTACAAATGCAGAAGTTAAAAAGCAGTCTCTCACTCCCGTTACTCTCCGGCCTACCTCCATCTTTCTCCCCGGCTCACCGGCAGAGACCAACAGCCACGAGCTCCTTCCACTAACCTCCGTCTTGGCCCCCTTCCGGATGTCACTGACAGACTGCCGAGGTCTGCTCTCCTCCCTCGATCCTTCGCGCACCCGCAGTCGCTCCTCAGATCCCAGGGGAGAACACCTCTCTGCTCACCCCACTCGCTAATTTTCAGTGGGGCGAAGTAGCCCCTAGAGCGCCACCATCTAACGCTAGTGATGGGCCGCTTGATACTCAGGCTTCGATGCTGTGTCAAGCTTTCAAAGCACTGGAGCTCAAAGCGCCTCTTCGAGGCTTGTTTTAAATGCGCCCATCACATGATTTTCAGTCACGCTAGCGTAATGACGTCATTGATATCTGTGCAGTCAGCAGTCAATTTGGTCACTCACTAGTCTGCTAAAGTGCTTTGGCTCAAAGCGTAAAAGCAGTTGTTCCTGCTACAGCGATAAGCTGCGCTAACCCGAGTCCAAATCCTGATTGGTGGCTCGCATATGTTAAAATAAGGATTTTGTATATAACAGTTAAGTAGTACTTGTCTGAAAGATAACAAATATATTTTGGAGACATTATGAACGATTTACATGGGGCACCTTTTTTCTTGGTGTGGAATCGTGTTCACCTAGAATCTGTAACAAATTAATGAGCATATTTTGCATAAGGTAGCATGTATTATAACAATCCAGAATCTATTCTACCCCATGTCGATCATATCAGAAAGGCTAAGAAACACTTCACTAAAGCCGACGTGGTCATTACACCAGTATATGCGCAAGACACTCCTCATTAAACGTTTTTACTATTCAGTGATTCCCAGATCTGTAGCTGATTTGTATTATTGATTTCCAAAAAGCAATGTGAGTAAAAGCGTGTGCAAGCAAAACCAATTTACAACTGTTTTTAAAACAGAATCAGCGCCATCAACAGTGTCTTCTGCAATTTTAGGAAAGCCTCGGGATTTCTGCGTTAATGAGACAAAAAAGTTGTAAAGAAACTTTGCAAATTCATCCAGAGGTGAACATAAAGATCACTCAAGTACTGACAAGAAGGAGCACCTGGATAAGCACATCTGGAGCCAAACTTTCAAAAAAGCACCTGACTTTGTCAGCAACATCCTTTCCTTCTGAATGCATCATATCAAAGGCTGCGCTGGAGGGGGGTAAATAAGTAATCTTCCGAACTGCAACACAACAGATAAATCATTGCTGAAAATAGAATTATTGAAACACTAAGCTTTTGTCATTTCTGTATTCTTAAACCATCTTCCAGTTACACAATCCCCTGCAGTCACTGTCACATTTAACGTTCCCTGCTCCTTAACCTGTCTTGTTACCCAAAGCATCAACACTCAGTTTCATTCAAAGCTTTACCGTCCTTCCTTTCATAGACATAAAATAAGACACACATTTCCTCTACATACGTGTCCAATAATAATAGTAAACTGGCAAGAACGAGAAAAAGCACAAAATGGGAATATTCATGACAAGAGCCTCGGCATCAGGGTGAGAATGTGCCTTGTCACCCATTACGTGAGCTCGTCTGCCACCCCTCAGTTGCACTGGCACACGTTACACTCAGGGGCAAATGCAATGGAAAATACCAACAATGTACACCTTCAGAAGTGGAATAAATCGACTGTATAAGTAGAACATTTCAGATAAACTATGAATTTTGTTAATCATAAACAATGCAACATAACTATTATATGTGTTGTTACTTTTTATTTATTCTCACCAAACGTTACATATCTACATGGGTAATCTATACATATTAATAAAAGGCAAAGCCCTCACTGACTGACTGACTGACTGACTGACTCACTCATCACTAATTCTCGAACTTCCCGTGTAGGTGGAAGGCTGAAATTTAGCAGGCTCATTCCTTACAGCTTACTTACAAAAGTTAGGCAGGTTTCATTTCAAAATTCTACGCGTAATGGTCATAACTGGAACATGTTTTTTGTCCATATACTCTAATGGAGGAGGCGGAGTCACGTATCACGTCATCACGCCTCCTACGTAATCACGTGAACTAAAAACAAGGAAGAGATTTACAGCACGAGTCAAACGCGGGAATGAAGGTAAATGACGTTAATTTTTCACTGTCTTTTAATACTGTGTAAGCATACATATTAACACATGTGCAATTAAACGTGTGCATTTACGGGGTGATTTCTCAGGCTTAAAAGCTCGCCTTTTATCAAACGCGGGAACAAAGGTAACTGACGTTGTTCACTGTCTTTTAATACTGTGTAACCATACATATTAACACATGTGCAATTAAACGTGTGCATTTACGGGGTGATTTCTCAGGCTTAAAAAGCTCGCCTTTTACTAAAAAGGTAAATGCAAAACTATTTTCAATCATTCTATGATCTGCTTCTCACAACTGAAGGCACCGTGGCTGATGTTACGTCACTTGCTGTCCAACCATAAGCGTTACCTGGTAGGTAACCGGCCAGTCACTTCACTCCCTTACGGGAATCGAACCTCTGAGGTTTTCTTTTGTTCTTAATTAAAATTTAAAAGCAATACTTCACCACTGCTAAGCCCCCCTAGCGCTGACGTCCGAGGTTCGATTACCGTAAGCAAGTGCAGTGAGTGTGTAATTACATTCACGGCATTCGTAGTCTGATTCACAATCTGATTGTATGGGTGGTTACCTACCAGGTAACGCTTATAGTTGGCCACCAAGTCAGGTCGAAGTGATCACTCGAGTGAAGGCAGCTTCACAAAAAAACAGATCCTTAACAAACTGTTATTAGTATATTTTCCCTCAATTTAAAAAGGTTTTATTTTCTTCTTAATAAAAATTTAAAAGCGGTACTTTGCCGGTGTGAAGCGCGTGGATTTGACCGACTGACACATACAGACATATTCATGAGTGCAGGTACTTCGGAAAGAAAGCACCGTGTAAACCTAAAGTTTAAATTAAGTTCATAGACCTACAAAAGGTTGCCATTCATTTGAGGCAAGATTGCTTTTCTTCTGTACAACTATACGTTGCATTCTCAAGAGTGTGCTTGCACGGCTTCGGATATAGATATATATATATATATATATATATATATATATATATGTATGTATGTCTATATATAAATATGTAAGCTTATAAGTACTGCCTTACTTCTCTTTAAGAAAGGAAGATGTAATGATACTTGATTTAAACGATTCCACGTCTTCCTGGGTTTGCTTAGCTTATTGTCAATATCTTTACACCTTTTTTTAAGACTTATTGACTGAAACGGGCTTTCACGAAAAAAGTTAGGGCTTTGCTACAGGATACACCCTCCACAAGTTAAGCAAGTAAAAATAAAATATATATTTCTGTTTTATTTAAACCTTTTAAGTTCGTATGCATAGCCCCATTTGGCTGTTTAATTTTTTTTTTTTCTTTCTTGAGTAATATTTAATCTCCTTCCTTAAAGAAAAAGAACATATCCATTTTACTTTTTTTGTATCTCTTTAGTAATATTTTAGTGTAAAAGGATAACCAGTATTTAAACCTTTTCTGTTACTTTATACATTTATTTTACACACTGTTGAAAAATTAATAAGAAAGCTACATGGAACTGGTGGTGGATTTTAGGAGACCCAGGCCCCTTATGGACCCCGTGATCATCAGAGGTGACTGTGTGCAGAGGGTGCAGACCTATAAATACCTGGGAGTGCAGCTGGACGATAAATTGGACTGGACTGCCAATACTGATTCTCTGTGCAAGAAAGGACAGAGCCGCCTGTACTTCCTTAGAAGACTGGCATCCTTCAACATCTGCAGTAAGATGCTGCAGATGTTCTATCAGATGGTTGTGGCGAGTGCCCTCTTCTACGCAGTGGTGTGCTGGGGAGGCAGCATTAAGAAGAAGGATGCCTCACGCCTGGACAAACTGGTGAGGAAGGCAGGCTCTATTGTTGGCATAGAGCTGGACGGTTTGACATCCGTAGCAGAGCAACGGGCACTCAGCAGGCTCCTATCAATTATGGAAAATCCACTACATCCATTAAACAGTATCATCTCCAGACAGAGGAGCAGTTTCAGCGACAGACTGCTGTCACTGTCCTGCTCCACTGACAGACTGAGAAGATCATTCCTCCCCCAAACTATGCGTCTCTTCAATTCCACCAGAGGGGGTAAACGCTGAACATTATTCAAGTTATTGTCTGTTTTTTACCTGCATTTTTTATTACTCTTTAATTTAATATTTTTTTTGCTGCTGGAGTATGTGAATTTCCCCTTGGGATTAATAAAGTATCTATCTATCTATCTATCTATCTATCTATCTATCTATCTATCTATCTATCTATCTATCTATCTATCTATCTATCTATCTATCTATCTATCTATCTATCTATCTATCTATCTATCTATCTATCTATCTATCTACATATTTTGGCAGCTGCTGCTTTCATTTTCAATGAAATGAAAAAAGCTCTCCAAGAGAAAACGTCAATGAAGAAGAAACAGTTTGCACTATCTAAAAATGAGAAACCCTCATTTATAAAAGTTTGCTGCAGATAGACTTAACTGAAAATAAATGAATAGTTCCTATGTGTATAGTACATATTTATCTATTTTACTTATGCCTTTATTCCACCAACTTACAACATCTGAGGTACAATTTGTTACATTACTTTTGTTTTTTGCAGCACAGGCAGGTGAAGTGACTTCCTCAGGGTCACACAGTGGTGTCAGTACCAGGATTTGAACTGACAAGCTCCGGGTTTACTGAAATATTACTGAAGAAAGAAAAAAAAACGAAAACGGGCAAATGGGGCTATGCATACAGTTGTCCATCCATCCATTATCCAACCCGCTATATCCTAAATACAGGAGCCAATAAGTAGATATGTATATATACAGTATATATATATATATATATATATATATATATATATATATATATATATATATATATATATATATATATATATGTGAATGTATGTATGTATGTATATATGTATGTCTATATTTATATATATATATGTAGATATGTAAATTTGTATATGTATATATATGTGTTTATGTGGATGTGTATATGTGTATATACGTATGTATATGTAGATATGTGTATATGTAGATACTGTATGTATATATATGTATATATGTTTATGTATATATATAGTTACATAACCTCTTTAACACACTACTTCTCCGCTGCGAAGCGCGGGTATTTTGCTATATGTAGATATCTGTATATGTAGATATGTGTATATATGTATATATGTATATGTATATATATATGTTTACATAACCTCTTTAACACACTACTTCTCCGCTGCGAAGCGCGGGTATTTTGCTATATATATATATTATGAAAAAGTAAAGGACACATTTTAAAAATAACGTAACATGATTGTCAATGTAATTGTGTTGTCATTGTTATGAGTGTTGCTGTCATATATATATATATATATATATATATATATATATATACATACACATATATATATATATATATATATATACATACACACACACATATATATATATATATATACATACACACATATATATATATATATATATATATATATATATATATATATATATATATATATATACATACACATATATATATGTGTATATGTGTATGTATATATATATATATATAATATATGTGTATGTATATATATATATATATATATATATATATATATATATATATATATGACAGCAACACTCATAACAATGACAACACAATTACATTGACAATCATGTTACGTTATTTTTAAAATGTTTCCTTTACTTTTTCATAACCTCTTTAACACACTACTTCTCCGCTGTGAGGCGCGGGTATTTTGCTAGTATGTTTATAATCATTCTCACTAAAATACACTGTCAAAATATATTAATGAGCAAACTGAAACACATTGGCCTTTAGGAAATATAAAAAAGCGTGTGCGCTGTCATTTAGGACAGAATGCATTGTTAACGTCACGCACTCTCTACTGAGGCGATGTCACAAAGAAAAAGAAACAGCACAGTCCATGCAAACTCATATCCTCCTTGGTTTTTGACCTTATGATTAATTGTCAATATCAGATCAATAAAGTAATTTTAAGAAGATGACAAGTCTGCTATAGTCAGTTCAATTAACTACGGCGGCCCAACTTTCCCTCGACAGCTCGATTCGCTCGCTATTCGTCCAAGCTGAAAATATTGTTAAATGAAAGAATTGAAAAAAAAAAAACCTTTCACAAGAGGAAGATCAACGACGCGAACCCCTGGTGTTTTTACTGAGAGACAGTTGCAATGCCATTGAGCCACATAATCAGGATAATTAACAAGCTCCGCACAACTGAACTACTACTACTGTTCTTACTCCGGCGGATGTAGAAATATGTTGTTTGACATATGCATGTTAAATTGGTTTAATTGACACGAGAGTATCGTTGTATTCTCCTAATGAAGATGAAAAAATTATATTTATAGATGTATACTATATGACGTGCGGTTTTGAACAAAATTAAGCGTTCCATAAAAAGGTTGCACGATTTACCTAATATTTTTATATATATAAAGTTGATATATGACAATATATCTTTGACACTATGCATCAGACAAAGGAAATCACAGCAATCCACAAGAACAATAATTGCTTCTCAGCAACTACGTGAATTGTAGTTTAACTATATCAACTGAAGTGTATAATGTCAATGCGAATTACAAAATATAACTAGAGAGTTAAGTGTCAGATAGACTCTCAAAATATAGAGGTCAATGCCTTTGAGTGTGCTGAGGCTTCACAAAGATTCAGTAACCAGTGACCATGTCTGCTCGAGGCTTCGAAGTCCTATCATGATCCAATCTCAGTACTACGCATGTCTGAGGCTTCGGAGCCCCGTCATGACCTCAGTACTACATATGTCTGAGGCTTCGGAGCCCCGTCATGAGCTCAGAACTACGCATGTCTGAGGCTTTGAAGCCCCGTTTGAAGCCTGTCATGACGCAATCTCAGTACTATGCATGTCCGAGGCTTCGAATCTGCTCAAGGGTTCGAAGCCTCAGTTAACCCAATGCGCATGTCCGAGGCTTCGAATCTGCTCGAGGCTTCGAAGCCTCTGTTAATCCAGTGCGCATGTTCGAGGCTTCAAAACCCCGTCATGATGCAATCTCAGTACTACGCATGTCTGAGGCTTTGGAGCCCCGTCATGATCTCAGTACTATGCATGTCTGAGGCTTCGAAGCCCCGTCATGATCTCAGTACTCAGCATGTCTGAGGCTTCGACGCCCCATCAGGATGCAATCTCAGTACTACGCATGTCTGCTCAGTGCTTTGAACTGCAATGCATGGAGGCGGGACATTTCCACTCCTCATGTCAGCTTACTGCTTCGACCTGAGAGTTAGGAAGTTATATTAATTACATTACACTGCATATTCCACTCCAGGTTACAAAATTTCAACAGAGTTGTGATTGGTGAAATGAATTTTTCTGGATCATCAACACAACTGAAATTATTGTGCAGTACATTACTTAGTGTGAAAAAATAAATGACAAATTTTGCATATTAAAATGCTGACTATTAGAATGCATAAGAACAGCTGTACTAATACGGTTCAAAACACTTCCTTCACCATAATATTCTGGCTGTTCTCATAAATATTCCAGTCTCTGTATTGCACTGCCTCACTTCTATAGTGAACAGTGTTATACGTTTATTCACTGCATATAGAATTCAATATATATACAGTGCATCCGGAAAGTATTCACAGCACATCACTTTTTCCACATTTTGTTATGTTACAGCCTTATTCCAAAATGGATAAAATTCATTTTTTTCCTCAGAATTCTACACACAACACCCCATAATGACAATGTGAAAAAAGTTTACTTGAGATTTTTGCAAATTTATTAAAAATAAAAAAATTGAGAAAGCACATGTACATAAGTATTCACAGCCTTTGCCATGAAGCTCAAAATTGAGCTCAGGTGCATCCTGTTTCCCCTGATCATCCTTGGGATGTTTCTGCAGCTTAATTGGAGTCCACCTGTGGTAAATTCAGTTGATTGGACATGATTTGAAAAGGCACACTCTTGTCTATATAAGGTCCCACAGTTGACAGTTCATGTCAGAGCACAAACCAAGCCTGAAGTCAAAGGAATTGTCTGTAGACCTCCGAGATAGGATTGTCTCGAGGCACAAATCTGGGGAAGGTTACAGAAAAATTTCTACTGCTTTGAAGGTCCCAATGAGCACAGTGGCCTCCATCATCCATAAGTGGCAGAGGTTCGAAACCATCAGGACTCTTCCTAGGGCTGGCCGGTCATCTAAACTGAGCGATCGGGGGAGAAGGGCCTTAGTCAGGGAGGTGATCAAGAACCCGATGGTCACTCTGTCAGAGCTCCAGAGGTCCTCTGTGGAGAGAGGAGAACCATCCAGAAGGACAACCATCTCTGCAGAAATCCACCAATCAGGCCTGTATGGTAGAGTGGCCAGACGGAAGCCACTTCTTAGTAAAAGGCACATGGCAGACCGCCTGGAGTTTGCCAAAAGGCACCTGAAGGACTCTCAGACCATGAGAAAGAAAATTCTCTGGTCTGATGAGACAAAGATTGAACTCTTTGGTGTGAATGCCAGGCGTCACGTTTGGAGGAAACCAGGCACCGCTCATCACCAGGCCAATACCATCCCTACAGTGAAGCATGGTGGTGGCAGCATCATGCTGTGGGGATGTTTTTCAGCGGCAGGGACTGGGAGACTAGTCAGGATAAAGGGAAAAATGACTGCAGCAATGTACAGAGACATCCTGGATGAAAACCTGCTCCAGAGCGCTCTTGACCTCAGACTGGGGCGACAGTTCATCTTTCAGCAGGACAACGACCCTAAGCACACAACCAAGATATCAAAGGAGTGGTTTCAGGACAGCTCTGTGAATGTCCTTGAGTGGCCCAGCCAGAGCCCAGACTTGAATCTGAATGAACATCTCTGGAGAGATCTTAAAATGGTTGTGCACCGACGCTTCCCATCCAATCTGATGGAGCTTGAGAGGTGCTGCAAAGAGGAATAGGCGAAACTGGCCAAGGGTAGGTGTGCCAAGCTTGTGGCATCATATTCAAAAAGACTTGAGGCTGTAATTGCTGCCAAAGGTCCATCGACAAAGTATTGAGCAAAGGCTGTGAATACTTATCTACATGTGATTTCTCAGTTTTTTTATTCTTAATAAATTTGCAAAAATCTCAAGTAAACTTTTTTCACGTTGTCATTATGGGGTGTTGTGTGTAGAATTCTGAGGAAAAAAAATGAATTTAATCCATTTTGGAATAAGGCTGTAACATAACAAAATGTGGAAAAAGTGATGCGCTGTGAATACTTTCCGGATGCACTGTATATAGTATATAGTCATATTATGTTATATAGTGTTAAATGTTATACACTTTTTTGTTTGATATTCTATATGTTCTATTTACTGTGTTATATGTTGTTTGTATACTGTCTGCTATGATATCACTGTTTCTGTCTCTTCTCATAAATATTCCTTTTCTTCCTCAGGTTCATTATTACTGCTATAATTACTGCATTAATGTTCAAGATGTCAGTCAGTCAGTCAGTCATTGTCCAACCTGCTATATCTAAACACAGGGTCATGGGGGTCTGCTGGAGCCTATCCCAGCCAGCACAGAGCGCAAGGCAGGAACAAATCCCGGGCAGCATGCCAGCCCACCGCAGGACACACACACACACACACACCAAGCACACACTAGGGACAAGTTAGGATCACCAATGCACCTAACCTGCATGTCTTTGCACTATGGGAAGAAACCGGAGCACAAGAAGAAAACCCACGCAGACACGGGGAGAACATGCACACTCCACACAGGGAGGACCCGGGAAGCGAACCCGGGTCTCCTAATTGTGAGTCAGCAGTGTGATCAAGATGTATCTAATGAAAATATGTGTTTTGTTTCATGTGTATGATGAAACCGTAGATCTAGCTAACATAGGGGGTTTCATTAGTTGTAGTAGCTATATTATGTTATAATAGGTAAACTGCAGGTCTTGTACTTTGAACGTTAGGTGGTATACATGTATCAAGTCTTATTTGCGCATGCTTCGAGATACATGATTAGTATGTGCTGCTCTTATGGTAAACAAGAATACATGTTTCTGGCAAAGACAAATTTTTTTGGAAATGACTATAAATATGGATAGCTGCCTGCTCTTTGTTTCCAGTGCATTAGTAGATCTTCATGTCGGCGTCTGTATTAATCGATGAAGTGTCTACAGGGTCGTCATTAACAAGGCTAACATGGGGTGACGTAATTGACAGTGTTGATCAAAGTAACACACGACAGATCTCAGTGACATTTGGCTTTGCCTCCCCTTCATCATCTCACGTGCACTTTTTAAACAAGCTTCAAGGTGTCGTTTAGAAACATTTGTGCGTCAAAAGCTCAGCGTCTCATTTCCAATGCACGTGATGATGTGGATGTGTAGTGCCAGTTCGTACCAGTATATCAGTGACACCTGGAGCTTATACCTGTGAATGTCACAGTGTCCAAAACACTCACCTGATCCCAATTCAGTCTAATATGTACCTAAACTACTTAAAAGTAGTAATGCATGAGTCTAAGTTTGAAGGTTATTTTTTGGAGACGAGTGAGGTGATAGGCCTATAGACATACCGATAATAGGACTAATCTTTGCGATTACATTTGGAGTACACGATGGAAGGTTCACGCAAGAGGTCTTGATCTCTGGTGTGGAATTACTTTGATTTAGTATCTCCATCGAAGGTAAGATGCCTGATTTGCGATAAGCAACTTGCATTTAGCGGTAACACGTCTTCAATGCTTCGTCACTTGAGGTCGACGCATCTTGGCATTACAGAGGAGCATGACAATCCCGCTGTATCTGCTCAAACTGGAACTTCTAAGCAAGGTATGACAAATTTTTATTCTTGTAGTATTATACATGTTTTAGCAATTCTGAACCAGCACTGGTGAATTTTTTCTGGAGCATGAGGTCTGCTGCGGGTGCACACAGTTTGCTTACTGCAATAAGCTTGATTTGTATTTTTTTGTTTTCATTTTTTAGGCAGACAAGAGGAACAGGATGAGGCTTTGGTTGACATGGTGGTAAAAGATTTGCAGCCCTTTTAACTAACATCCGGCGCCGCCGAGAGTGGCAGCCTTTTTCAGCAGCTCCGTGTAGGACTATATGTGTATGTGTATTTTTCTACTTTTATTTTTCTATTTTTATTTATTGATCACTCCTACCACTTTATTTTATGTGGATTTGTTCCCTGGAGACACTTACTTTTACAACGTGGGCATGGATTTTTACACGCCGAGACTCGCCTATTCAAGTACTCAACTTCGAGCGCTGAGAACAAATGCCAGTGCCGGTGTGGTTCCCTATTTACCCGACGAGGTAAGAAGGCGGTATCGTGGCAGCAGAGCCGGCACTAAGCTAAAAATGAAGCGGCTTGCGAGAAAGTGGCGTTTTAAGCCTTCGGTGCCTTCTGTTATTCTGGGGAATGTGAACTCAATCTCAAATAAGATCGACGAACTGGCTGCGCTGGTGAAAAATGTCAGAACCTACAGAGAATGCAGTTTGTTGTGTTTTTGCGAAACGTGGCTAACTAACACCATCCCAGATGCTAATGTGGAGCTACCCGGGTTTAGCACAGTTAGAGCGGACAGAGACGCAAGTACCTGTGGGAAGCACAAAGGAGGAGGACTCGCTCTCTATGTTAATACACGGTGGTGTAACTCTGGACATGTTAAAGTCAAAATCTCCACTTGCTGCAGGGACATCGAACTGTTGGCCGTAAGTCTGCGTCCCTATTACTTGCCCAGAGAGTTTGGACACGTCATTGTTGTCATCGTGTATATTCCTCCTCGGGCGGACGTGGAGATAGCGAGTGACATCATCCCTTCTGCTGTTGCTAAGTTACAAACGCAGCACCCCGAGGCACTTGTGCTAATCGCTGGAGACTTTAACCATGTGACGCTGGACAAAACATTACCTGCATTCTCCCAGTATGTGGACTGCAACACCCGGGGAAATAAGACTATTGATTTACTGTATGCAAACGTTAAAGACGCATACAGTGCCACCCCGCTGCCTGCGCTTGGGAAAGGAGATCATAACCTGGTTCTGCTTCAGCCTCACTACAAACCAAAAGTGAGAGTCCTACCTGTAACCAAACGATCATTCAGGAAGTGGACCCCGGAGGCTGAGAATGCTCTGAGAGACTGTTTTGGAACTACAGACTGGGATATCCTTCAGGGATCACATAGTGAGAACATTGAGGAGGTTGTTGACTGCATGACTACATCAACTTCTGTATGGACACTGTAGATCCAGTAAGAACTGTACGCTGCTATGCTAACAACAAGCCATGGATTACAAGTGACATCAAGGGCCTTTTGAACCAGAAGAAAAGGGCTTTTAAAGACGGTGATCAGCATGAGCTCAAGCGCGTGCAGAAGGAACTCCGAGTCCAGCTCAGGGCGGCGAAAGAGTAGTACAGGAGAAAGCTGGAGCAGAAGTTGCAGAACAACAGCATGAAGGAAGTGTGGGATGGGATGAAGATCATCACTGGCTGCAGCTCGAAGCGGGGTACCACCATCGAGAGAGACGTGAAGAGAGCAAACCAAATGAACATCTTCTTTAACAGGTTTGACCACCCTAACCCACTCTCACCTCGGAGTACTGCACTCTCTACACATCCTTCTGCTGATACCAACATAGGAGAGACATCCCCACCCACAATTACAGCAGCGCAAGTGAGCAGAGAGCTGAGGAAACTTCGTGCCAGCAAAGCAGCGGGTCCAGATGGAGTATCGCCACGACTGCTGAAGGTCTGTGCATCAGAGCTGGGGGGTCCTCTACAGCGCATCTTCAACCTGAGCCTGGAACAGGGGAAAGTCCCGAGGCTTTGGAAAACATCTTGCATCACCCCAGTCCCAAAGGTATCACGTCCTGGTGAGCTGAATGACTTCCGGCCTGTCGCTCTAACATCACATGTGATGAAGACCATGGAGCGGCTGCTGCTTCACCACCTGAGGGCACAGGTCCAACACGCCCTCGACCCTCTGCAGTTCGCATACCAGGAGAAGGTGGGAGCGGAAGATGCCATCATCTATATGCTACATCGATCCCTCTCCCACTTGGACAGAGGCAGTGGCGCTGTAAGAATTATGTTTCTAGACTTCTCTAGCGCCTTCAACACCATCCAACCTCTGCTCCTTAGGGACAAGCTGACAGAGATGGGAGTAGATTCATACCTGGTGGCATGGATCGTGGACTATCTTACAAACAGACCTCAGTATGTGCGTCTCAGGAATTGCAGATCTGACATTGTGGTCAGCAACACAGGAGCGCCGCAGGGGACTGTACTTTCTTCGGTCCTGTTCAGCCTATATACATCGGACTTCCAATATAACTCGGAGTCCTGCCACGTGCAAAAGTTTGCTGACGACACTGCTATCGTGGGCTGCATCAGGAGTGGGCAGGAGGAGGAGTATAGAAACCTCATCAAGGATTTTGTTAAATGGTGCAACTTAAACCACCTACAACTGAACACCAGCAAAACCAAGGAACTGGTGGTGGATTTTAGGAGACCCAGGCCCCTCATGGACCCCATGATCATCAGAGGTGACTGTGTGCAGAGGGTGCAGACCTATAAATACCTGGGAGTGCAGCTGGACGATAAATTGGACTGGACTGCCAATACTGATTCTCCGTGCAAGAAAGGACAGAGCCGCCTGTACTTCCTTAGAAGACTGGCATCCTTCAACATCTGCAGTAAGATGCTGCAGATGTTCTATCAGATGGTTGTGGCGAGTGCCCTCTTCTACGCAGTGATGTGCTGGGGAGGCAGCATTAAGAAGAAGGATGCCTCACGCCTGGACAAACTGGTGAGGAAGGCAGGCTCTATTGTTGGCATAGAGCTGGACGGTTTGACATCCGTAGCAGAGCAACGGGCACTCAGCAGGCTCCTATCAATTATGGAGAATCCACTACATCCATTAAACAGTGTCATCTCCAGACAGAGGAGCAGTTTCAGCGACAGACTGCTGTCACTGTCCTGCTCCACTGACAGACTGAGAAGATCATTCCTCCCCCAAACTATGCGACTCTTCAATTCCACCAGAGGGGGTAAACATTGAACATTATTCAAGTTATTGTCTGTTTTTTACCTGCATTTTTTATTACTCTTTAATTTAATATTTTTTGCTGCTGGAGTATGTGAATTTCCCCCTGGGATTAATAAAGTATCTATCTATCTATCTATCTATCTATCTATCTATCTATCTATCTATCTATCTATCTATCTATCTATCTATCTATCTATCTATCTATCTATCTATCTATCTATCTATCTATTGTCGAAGATAAAGGCTTCCAGGCTTTTGTTAACAAACTGGATACCAGATGGAACAGCACTTATGACATTCTGCAGCGTCTGTATGACCAACGTGAGGCAGTTGGTGCTGCCCTCTCTAATTTAAATACAGAGGTTGTTCCCTTAACAAGTGGGGAGTATGATATTATTAGTGAATGCCTGACCCTCCTCCTTCCACTAAAACATGCAACAAGTGAGATGTCTGCAGAGAAAATGGTGTCTGCATCAAAAATGATTCCACTATATCGCATGTTGCAACACAAAATCTCAGAAGAGTACCAAGGTGACCAAGGAAGAGTCCATACAATTAGGTAGGCTGTGATGATCCAAAAACATTTTTGTACAATGAATAGTTGTGTCCCTTTAATATTGATTATTACTATTTTCTGTCTTAGGTGTGCATCTGAAGGAAAGCTTATGCTCCAGATTCCATACACTGGAATCCATCCAGGTTTTGGCCTTGGCTACGCTGCTGGACCCAAGATTCAAAACTCTTGGCTTTGGCAATCCAGACCGTGTCAGAGAGGCTGAGAGACAACTCACCTTGGAATGCGCATCCCTAATGCGGTCCTTGCTAGACACTGTGCATGTGACACCCCAAGGTGATTTTTGTATGGAATGTTTATTTTTGGTATTTGATACATTTAATGTGTACTGTGAATAAAACCATGTACTCTTTGACTCTTTCAAACAGAGCCACAGCCTTCAACATCAGCCCTGGCCCCATCCTTGGAAGCAGCATGTCCCACAGACCATCTATGGCAACTTTTGGACTTGCGTGTTCCCGAGGCTCAAAGAGTCCACAGTGCCACTGCAGATGCCACTGTGGAGGTGAAGAGCTATCTAACAGATACCTATCTTGGTAGACAAGAAGATCCACTCCTGTATTGGAAGGAGAGAATAACTGTTTACCCCAATCTTTATCAGCTTGCCATCAAATATCTTTGTCTGCCAGCAACATCTGTTCCCAGTGAACACATTTTTTCAAAGGCTGGGGAAGTCCTCTGCAAAAAAAGGAGTCTCCTGAAGCCCAGCACAGCAGAGCAAATCATTTTTCTAAATAAAAATGTCTAAAACCACTGCACTCGCCAACTTTATTGCAAGCTTCCCAGGTCAAAGTTCTTGAGTGTCCATATCCCAGTGATACTTGAAATGGTTGTGTTGACAGAAACTTGAATGTGTTTGGCTATTTGGCTACCTCGGACTTTGGAAGGAGCACTTGGATTAACTGCAGTTCTATTTCTACTTATTTCTTGGATTTGTATGACTATTTCACTCCAGTTTTTATGGAGTTGTAAGTGTGTGTTTTTGGGGGTATTTTTTCCCTCTATAAAGGTGTTATTTTTAAGTAACATTTTGACATCTTGATGTATTAAGTATCCGTGCAATGGAACTGTTTTAACTTAACTCAACCCATGGTATGAGGGTCACAATTTTTTACTTCAGAAACCTTGTCTATTTTTATTATATGCAGCTTTATTGTCTACACTGATTTGATTTCTTTTACTTAAAAAATGTAACTTGTAAATTACTATAGTTACTGTTAATATTCAGAATTAAGGGCAATTTTGTTGCTTTCAATGTTTTCCAGGACAACCAAAAACTACAATGCATTTTGGATGAGTTTTTGAGAAGTGATTTAGGCCTAACAAATGTCTCAAGGTCACCACTCTGTCAAAAACCACTGACGAGGCGGACACTTTGGGAAATTTTAAGAGGCAAGTGTTTCTGTAAATTTGGTGTTATTTTTTGGCTGTATAGCAAGTAAACCTGTACCACTTTGTGGAAAATGCAGTGAGGTAGTATTAAATTTAAGATATAAATTGCATTTTGTTTACAATTTGGTGGCATGGACCAATGGTTCATTTTACAAACCTTTTACCCACAATCTGGGACAAATACAGGTAATCTTGCCAGTATACAGTAGTTATGAAACACATGTTATGACTGCATTAATTTTAATGGCAGGCAGTGTTTAGCTTGATATTTTGCTGATTAACAGAATTGAAGTTGGGAGTGGGTTAGACCTACTATGGCCAACTACTTTAGGCAGAGGTGATCGTCTCAAGCCAAGTCTTTCCATCTTTGGAGATGAGGGTGCATTGTCCCCATGTCACAAGGCTCCTGATGGCATACTTTGAGAAGTTTGGTGCACTTGTTGTCAATACTAAGTTTAGTAAACATAACTTTTCAATGCCACACTTTAAAGGCTTACTTTATTTGTCTTAAGCAATCCTATAGTTTCTATTTAGCAGGTTTCTGCTACTCCTGCTGTCCTAGAAAAGACTCTGCTTGCCAGAATCCCACAAGACTGACTTTGTTCTTGGTATGTACCGTACTGTTCATAACAGTACACTGGACATTTTATTAAACAATATTTTTGTTTGAACATATCAGATTATTAACATTTAAATTATGGTTGGTATAACCAAAACCTGATACTTTTTCTTATGGGTCCCAATTGTTAAGCATGATGTTAATACAAAATGTCTGTTTCAGGTGACTCAGTAAGGACTGCACAGAGGATGCTGAGCCTTGAGACCCAAGTGGTGTGTGAGGGGCGACGTTCACCTGCATCTTTTTGCGAATGGAATTGCACTGATCAAGTTTTCTACAATAAAAATACAAAGAAGCAGCACTGACCCTTCTATGAAAGTGCAAAAAACTTTGACATGTAAATTGTTTTTTGTGCTTTAAGGGTTGCTAAAGCTATTCAGTCTTACTACCATGCTTTGGTTTGGTTCTGCTTATTCTATGCTATTCAGAGAATTCTCTTATCAAGACTGTTCACAACAGCATGTTGAGTTACAGAAAATGTAATTTGTGAAATGACAACCTCTATACAAAATTAATTTAACAATTGAAGACTGTAGTTATTTGTACAAGATGTGTAATGTGAGCAAAACTAGAACTCGGTACATGGCAAAGAGGAGCACACCAACATGCAGATTAGGTCCAGTTTTTAAATGTTTTCCTTGTAAAGTTAATCAAAACCTTGTAATCTGACTGAGTCATCTGTGAAGAAAAATCCTCTGCATTGTGACTTTGATGTGGAGGACATTTGTGTTTATGCAGAAATTGTATGTATTTGTTCCTAGTTTTAGTCCTGTTCCAATTATGAATTCAGTTTTTGTACACTTTTTTTCTAGTCCTTTCTGAATCATTAGCAGGAAAAGAATCTGTACACGTTCATTAATGCAACTGGACAGAACTGGTTGGTTTTTTGTACAAATTACTTTGTCCGCTCATGTTTTTGGGTTATTGCAAACTATGGCTTTATTAAAACTTAATTTGAAATATCAAAAGGGCTGAAAGTGTAGGTTTTTTCTTGGTTTTTGTAGGATGTGCAACAAATTTACTTTGCATTGTCCAGATTTGTTTTCCCATAGTGACACATTTCTTTATATTCTACAAAGATGGGACTATTCTGGGTTGAATTTTAGTAGTTTTATTAACTTGTGCACAATTGATGATAAAGGAAACTGTAATGAACTGCCATAGAGTTATTTCAATTAAGCATCTGGGTATTGCATTATATGTAAACATTACAGTACTTTAGTGCAAATTTAAGAGCATTTCACATTAGACTACTGGCAGTGTAATGTATTGTAGCTACAGAATTACTGTTTTTACTAGCAATTCTTCTAGTTCTTGTAAAACTTAGAGTGACAGTGATGGCCCAATCGCATTTCCACGAGGTGTAGTCTAGTTTGGTTGAAGAATTTAATTCAAATACTGATATATACAGTGGTAGATATATGCTGGTTTTACATTGGAATTAGTATATGAATGAACATTTTGCAGATTAAATTCCCGATTAGGAGTCTAACACCAACCAGGTTTTCAAGGAGCATTGCCGCATAATAGGAACTATGAAACGCATCAGGCAACGGAAATCTGCAGTCCCCAAACAGATGCTGACCAGGTTTGTTATTGAACACGAGTGCTGGTGCTGTGCGACTGGCGTAATTGTTCAAGCCACCGTTACGCATACATTAGACGCCAGCACTGATTACCGTTGTTTAGAAGTAAACGTATCTAGTCAACGTTGACCCGATTACCGCAGAATAATTACTTGCTAAGCGTATGCCGATTTACAATGCTTGACATTATTGCCAATTATAATTTTTGACTTCAAAGATGTCTATCACAACTTCACAGACGATTTCCCCTTGGGATTAATAAAGTACAGTATCTATCTAGACATTCGGTATTTGTCCACAATGCTCTAAGACTTTACTGTTAAAATGTGCTGTTAATACAAATGTCCAGAAGATGTCACTAAAGAGGCGAGTGTCAAATGCTTCGATACGATTTCCGACACAATTGCTTCAAATGTGTTGATGCTTCGTGAGGCTTCACTGCGCCCATCACTACGCGCAGCACTTCCTTCCATGAGACGCACGTTTTGTGTTTTTTAACTTCTGAAGGTAAAGGATTTTAGGTATTGCGTATAAAGCACGAGATAACTAGTTCGATATAAGCCTTTTAAAAATCACACAGAGGTAAATAGTATACAGCAATTCCCTTTTAAAACACGTATAAAAAATATATTCTTTGCTTTATAATTTGTAATTATAATTATAATAATATAATTATAATTTGTATAAAAAATCTATCTAAAACAAACCCTTTTCTATCAAATAGACCACATTTTAAATAATCAAGTACATTTATGTATTTTCAATTGAGCTAAGGATCCACATTGTGGAAGCATTTCGCTTAACTTTCTAAAGGTGAGAGCTGTACCCAGACATACAGAGTGAGCGGGCACGCTTGAATAACAAGCTACCAGAAGTGGGGTTTGAACCCACGCGGGCATTTGCCCATTGGATCTTAAGTCCAACGCCTTAACCACTCGGCCATTCTGGTGGCAGACAAAGCCGTTTTAAACACTCTTTGCCACTCTGTGAAAACTGCGATAATTTTTTCAGCTCCTTCAAAAACAGTTGGAGATTCATCTTCTCCGTACTTGGACAGCTGAGGCAGGAACAGGTTCATATATGTCTTTTAACATAAGGTCATATCTTCCTGTTGTCAATGTAAAGCGGTCTTAAAACGGGTCAAGGGGCACACACCTGCTTAAAGAGCTCACTCTCCTTATTATAAAGACTGCTTTTAAAAATACTGTTCTTTTCGGTGTATAAGTGCTTAGATATTAGCGTTCAGCCGGACACCGACCCATTACACAACTGTCCGCTTAAAACGGGTCACAGGGCAAACATTTGCGAAAAGAAAGCACTCTCCTTATTTTAAAGTCTGTTTTCAAAATAGCCCTGCTCTTTTCTGTATATATATAAATAAGCATTCAGACCGGTCATCGATCCATTAAGCCGCTTGCCGTTAATACTGAAAGATGACTCCGAATCTCATCGAAAGACAAAACGGTGCGTCTTCAATATCTTATTAGAACAATGTTTTCTATTTATTTATTTTTTTATGGAAAGGACAAAATGAAATATAATTATTGTTAATACAATTTATTCTCCCTAGAGTCCCAGCAATCAAGATCATAGTACGTCATATTATTGATTATTACACACTTCAAACAAGTATGCTTTAAAACACGTATGGCTTTATCCTTAAATGTTATACTTAAACCGGTAAGTCCCTTTTTAAAAAATTATAGCTGTTTAAAACGAGAGGGACTGGGGTTTTAAAATCCAAATTGACGTCGATCATAGGTTAACTATTATGTTCCGTACTATATCTCTGTGTGTAGACATGTGAGCGCGCTCGTGTGCACAGTTGTAGCATTTTATATTTACATCTATCTATCTATCTATCTATCTATCTATCTATCTATCTATCTACGTGTATGATGATTAATGTACAAATACAATGTTCTTATTACTGAAGCAAGCAATATTAGTTTTTTTCTGTTACCGAAATGGGTATTCGAATCAATTAAGGTTTGTCTTGACGTCTGAAAATTCTGCCAGGGCCTCTTCTCTGAGAATATTCAGGAGTGGTTTAAAAGCGCAGGCAGGGATTGTGTGCATTAGCTCTGACATAACAAGATGTCAGTATTCTGAGCTACTTACAGAAGGGGGCCGCTTGTGAAATGCGTACTCGTTCAAAACGGGCTCACGCAGTAGCACGTGATTCTCTGCAGGGGGCCGCCTGTTTTTAAAAATCTGAGATAAAACATTTTTGCTTTATAAACTCTCATTTGGAATGCCGGTTGGAGACAGACTGACTGAACCCTGAACAGGACCCAAGAGCTTATATTGATGCGAGTGATTAATAGAAATACAGCAAATGTATTTTCATTTATTTCGCTAAATGAAATGTAATTATTTTAATACAGACTAGTCGCCCGAAAGTCCATATGATTTTAGACGTATCAAGGGTATTGTTGAATAATTGGGCAAATGATTATTATAATATGTTCCTGTATTTATGAGATTATATCTTAATACACAGGGAGCCTGAGACCGGGCTGTCTGTTTTTATTTACGTCTTTAGATTTTAAAAAGTTTTTATCCATCTTGGTGTAGGGATTGCGCGTGCGTTTTGTTAAACAGTACTCTGTATGTAAAGCGTAAGCAGACGTCTGTGTAAAGTGTTTCGGATAGTTACAAATAGCAGATAATGTGCGAGAGTCTGTCTGTCTGTCATAAAAATAGTATTTTTATATTTACATACTTCTATCTATCCATCTGAACTGGTCATGAAAGGGGTTGACCAGTATTAAAATGTGCAGGAGGTTAATTAAGCGCATGACTGGAGTGTGGTTTTATTTGTGTATAATGAAAAATTTGTTGTGACACATTAATAAAGGGTTTTTTAAAAACGAAAATCTATCTATCATATAAATAGATGTCGCAAGCCATTTTTTACTGCATTGCAGCGACATCCACCCAGAGCTGCTGTGGTGAGAGGATTACCCTTGAAACTAATATCAGATCATTTTGTTTGAGCTTCTGTGTGCACTGGAAGGGGAAATGTTGTTTTAAAGAGTGCATGCATTTTGTTTTCTAGACAACAACCCTTTACAACCTTAAACAGCTTCTCAAAGGGCTTCCCCTGATCTGTCCAATTGCAGTAAGTGTCATTTTAGGTTTTAGTTTATCAAAGAAAACATAGGTGTATACATACAGTAACTTCAGATTTTGTGAAAAGATGTCTTTAACTGGGAAGGTCAAACTTTATTTTCAGATCCCAGTCCACCGTGTGTTTTAATGCAAGTGCTGAACGGTTCATAAAATCTATTAATCTACCAAAACTGGCAGAAGCCACAGACCGCACAAGCACCACCACCCTCTGAAAGCAGCTTTCAGCATTCTCCTCTACCCTCTGAGTTCAGCCTTCGTTTGAGTCTCCTGCATTCTCCTCCGCTATCACCGACGCCCTCTGATTGTAGCCGCCATTCAGCTCTCCTGCAATCCCCTTTGCCATCAACGCCTCACTCTGACTACGGCCCTCGGCATAGCATTTGTCATTCACCCCGATATTCCCTTCATCAGTACAACGAGCGGAGCTGCCAACAAAGACTGGAGTGGGTGCAGGTGGTGAAAAAAAGTACAGTATGGGAAACCTAATGAAGAAAATTTTTAAAATTTTCTTCAAAGCCAACTTGCATATGCAGAAGGTGTTCTTCAGTTAAATACTTATTCTTCTTTTCTTCCTAGAGGCCCAGTTGTCTGCAGCTTTTCCATAATCAAAGTCCCCAGGATCTGGGCCCTCTATGGAGATCAGCATGAGATTATTTACCGTGCTTTGATTCATGCGATTTCTCAAACATATCTTGATTCTTTTAAGGGCCGAAAAACCCCTTTCACATTCAGCTGTGCTCACTGGGATCACTAGCTCAATATAAGCTAGTTTGGCTAAATTTGGAAAAGACTCAGAGCTCTGATGTCATTGCCATTTTTAGTAAAATCTGTTTTGGACTGAAGTCTTTGTATGATTGAATTCTGATCATTTTTGACGCAACTGCCCATTCTTGCCTGTTACTTTTATATTTGAAAATTGAAGGGCTACCATTTTTGGAGGAATGATCGAAAAGAATCTGGTATAGCGGGTCTGCGGCTTCAAAAAAAAAAGGGCCAGTTTTAAATCCATAGAACCATGTCGCACGACTGTGTGGAGTTAATGAGGTAGATGGGGTGAGTCATACCTGCATGTGTGGGTGTGATCATTCACAATTGCTTCATTTGCTTCCTGCGGTGGGTGATTAAAGTGCTGCGCCCACGGAGGCGTGAATATATATACGAGTCGGCACAAGGAAAGGGGGAGAATTCAAAGGGAAAGAATTCAAAGATGGAGAAATCAAAGAATAAAAGACACAGTAGGTGGTTAAAGGACGTGAAAGGAAGTCTTAGAAGGACGATCTGGCCACCTGAAAGGAGGAGACCGCATGAGCTGGGGCCCCGTGAAGAAGCGTTAGCTGTGGCGCTGTAGGGGCTAGTTCACCCCACTGAACATCCAGGTGGAGTGTGGCGAGCAAGGCAGATGCCCTCCCTAGGCTTCCGAGGTGCGACCAAGTGACCACGAAGGAAGAAGGGAGGAGAGCTGACCTCGGACGGTCTGGCCGTGATGCCTGGAGGCAGCCAAGATGGAGGTCACCCGAAAGGAGCTCGTGGCTGCTGAGTCTCCGCCGGCTACGCGAGCAATAGGTGAGAGAGAAAGAGAAGGAGGTGGGCTAAGATCAGAAGGAGTTAGACTGCATTTTAACCACAGATTTTTTAATGGATATATTTATTGATTTTTATTCCCACTTTTTATTGGATATTTATGGATTTATACATGTACTTTTTTGGGGGGTTTTACTTTTTTCATGGTCCAGCAAGCTTACTTTTCAAATTCTGGTACATAGCACGTTTAACCAAGGTAACTCCCTGCTTGGGGGTTGTAAGAGCCAATCTTAGAAAGTTAAAGTTTTGAGTTAAACTCATATTAGTTTGGTTAATTTGAATAGAATACAATTTCTTCCATAGTCATAGACAATGGTATAGTCTTTTCCCCCTATAAGTTAGTAAGAGATAGAACCTTCTTGCTATACCTGGGAAACAGTGTGATATTAGATTTAGTTATGTTTAGAACAGGTCCCAGTAAACAGGGACTTGAAATACCCTTTTTTTTTTCTGACCGTTTTGAAATGGTTCAGAAATGTTAAGCAAATAGTAACGATTTGAGATGTAACAAGATTTAAGCTTTGAACAGAACTTTTCTTAATAAGAACGTTAATAATAATAACTTTTCTTTTTTGTGTGAACTGTTTTACTTTGAATTTTAACTAAACTTTTAAAAACGAAGATATTTTGTCTGTGGGATCATTTCTGCACGTCAGGCTTTTGTTGAATCCCATTCTTTGAGTCAGAGCTGCTGAATTTTGTTAACTTTGGAAAAACGCAGCTACAGGGTTGTTTGTTTGAATATTTCATGCACAATGAGCACCATATACCATTTCCTTTGACCATTAGCCAATCAAAATCTTTAAACCATTGTTGGTTGATGCCGATTAAGCAGTGCTTAGATTTATCAATTGGCAGAGTGTGTACTGAAGAGGTTTCCCCTGATGGACCAGCCTCTGCAATGTCTTTGTCTGAAATTGCCACATCAGGAGTTGACGCTGCACCGTCATTAGTTTGTGGTGTCTCTTTTCTGAAAAAACTGAGCAGTGTTGTTTTCTGAACACTTTTTTTTTTTTACTCATGTTGGTAAAACGTTTGGAAAAAATTAAAAGTACCTATGAATATAACTTTTGAGTGAGAAAGTGGGAGCCTGTTGGATATTCAATGCACACTTGCACTATGGCAGGGCAAGATATGAACAAAAAAAGGAATGGCAGATGGGTCACTTTAACAAAACTCTCAGCAATTCAGTGACAAAACTTTTGCTCAGGACACAGTGTGTGCTGCAAGGGCTTCTGCACACTTTATGCAATATGGACACAGGTCCAAATATGAGCAAATATACAAACGGCAGAGGGAGTCACTATAACAGGAACCACAGTGAGTGTATTTTTGCATACAGAACACACCTAATGCTTAAACAACTGTATATGTATTGGTTTGCTATGTACTGAACAAGAAGAGAGCAGCTATACGCTACACAGACTGTACTGACACTGAGAACAGAGACGTCTCTTCCTGACACCCTTTTTCTGATATCTGACAGGCTGGTCCCACTAGACTTTTTTTTATTTTATCAGTCCTCCTCTCGCCTGCCCACCTCCACATCCTCTTTGCTAGCGAACTGCCGCTCCGCCCCCGCTATTACCATGTACAGCCCCCTCTCGAAAGCCCACCTCCCCATACTCTGCTTGTGAACTCTGCTCCGCCTTGTCCCTGCTATTAGCTTGTTCATCATCGAGAGACGGCAGCATTCCGCCCCGCGCCTCTCCCCTCGCCACATGCGATCCTGCTTCTAAAATATTTGCCCACCCGCCCGCTCGTCCCTTGCCATCTCTGCAGATCATTAGATCTTCCTGTGCCTGTAGATCTGTGGCTGTCATCTCACAATGACAGCCGGGCACTCAACTAAATTAGCCGGGCGACGCTAGGGAGAACACTGCATAAGTATGCTTTTTACATGGTTCTGACCCAAGATTAAAGGATAGGTTTTATATTCTTTTTTTTCATTAAAAAACATTGACTGCAAATTGTTTTATTCTGTGTTCATAACTGCAACCTTTGATTAATTTTAGGTCATGCCTGAAAACAGGTATTGCGGCAACACCAGTAGCGGTACCGATAACGACAGCGACTGTGAACATCCTGGAGGGGCTAAAGGTAGGAAAAGACCGTACGGTGAAAACTTCCATCCATCCATCCATCCATCCATCCATTTTCCAACCCGCTGAATCCGAACACAGGGTCACGGGGGTCTGCTGGAGCCAATCCCAGCCAACACAGGGCACAAGGCAGGAACCAATCCAGGGCAGGGTGCCAACCCACCGCAGGACACACACAAACACACCAAGCACACACGAGGGCCAATTTAGAATCGCCAATCCACCTAGCCTGCATGTCTTTGGACTGTGGGAGGAAACCGGAGCACCCGGAGGAAACCCACGCAGACACGGGGAGAACATGCAAACTCCACGCAGGGAGGACCCGGGAAGCGAACCCAGGTCCCCAGGTCTCCCAACTGCGAGGCAGCAGCGCTACCCACTGCGCCACCGTACGGTGAAAACTTGAGACTATTAAAAGAGATGTCTGATATCCTTGAATATCCTATAAAGCCCCCTAAAATCCCCGCACCGTCGCAATCTCCTCAAATTTTTCAAGCACCATCCCCAGTTACACAACCAGTCAACAATTTTGACATCATTAATAATTCGCTCCTGGTTCTAAATTCTGATGAAATAGCCGTCTTGAATGCTCTGCTGGAGCTAATGGGGAAAGCCTATTCTGAAGCCAGAACGTCTTCAGATCCTGTTCTTTCACAACAGCCTTACACCCTAGACATGATTGTAAAATCTTCACAACCTTCCATCTCATGTACAAGTAGATCCGCATTTCAACACTTACCTGCCGACAACTTGACTACGTTGAACGGACCAGTAATACAACCTTCTACCTCAGGTACAAGTAACGCCCGTCTTCAACACTCGCCTGTCGATGATTTAACAGCGTCGGATAATTCAATCTTACATCCTCAGAACGGAGCATGAGTGACTAATCCGTCCGGGGCAAACTTAAGTGCCGAAGCTATCTCTCCACAGCCATCTACCTGACATACGGCGAATCCTTTGTCTCCAGAGCCATCGGTAAATTCCCCGCAGCCCTCTACCTCTAGATTAAATATATCGATAACTGAGCGTCCAAAATTTAGCAATATTGAGATTAGGCACCGTTTCAATTTTTCAGAGGCTTACAAACTTGATTCATTTGCCGAAGTTTTTAATCATATACACAAGACCCTTCAGCAGATATTAGACAGTTTTGCGAGCACTTTGAATCCTAAGGATCTAGTTCAGCTAGAATTCAGGGCCGGATTAAGAGCTTTGGGGGCCTGTAGCACATTTCAAATTTGGGGGCCCTTTTGGTCTGCATCATCTGAAGTTTAGATTCTGAACAGTTCAAACCGGACTAAATAATAATTTTACTCTCGATTATAATAAGAATCTTATAATATTTATGTAAATTTTATGTGTTGGGCCCCTAAAGTTTTGTTGTGTAAGAAATTTACAGTTTAAAAACGTAAAGATAATATTTTTAAAGACCAGTTTTTCAATGCTACACTTTTTCATTAAATATTGGGTCCACCATTTGGGGGCCCCCGAAATTGCGGGGCCCGTAGCATATGCTACATGTGCCTATTGGTTAATCCGGCACTGCTAGAATTAAATGCCGATTCTCTCAATCTCAGTGTTTTTTCCCTAACCACCGCTGGTACACTTTCGGTTGAGAACTTTTTTAACCAAATTGAATTACTTCTCCAGAGTCACGCAACTATTTTAGCTGATTCGAATCTGATGCTAATCGTTCAGGTTGTGAGGGCCCCATCTGGTGGTGGGGGCCTAGGCGTAAAGCATGTACCATTTTCAATGATATAATTGTTTTAAACAAACGGAAGCACCTATGGATCTCCAGCAAACCAGATGATCAGTGTTGTTTTTCCAGGGGCTTGCTGGCTGTATTAAACGATAGGTACAGAAACAATCAGAAATTGTGTGAACAAGAGGCCCGTCAATTGCACGTCGGGGCCGGATTATCACCGGATCAGAAAGTAGCATTTTCAGATGTTGAAAAATTTGAGAGGCTAATGGGTATTAAATTTCTCGTCTAGTACCGGGCACCGAACACTAGCGCTCTATTAAAATTTGAAGCCTCCCGTGCCAGAAAACCAAAGACGGTGTTCCTGTTTTTGCACAATGAGCATTATTACGGTATTTTGAATCTAAAAGGATTTCTGGGATTTGACTATATCTGCGATTTCTGCTACACGGGATATTCTATTCCGTCACGACACCGCTGCGGCCATCACTGTGACATCTATTTATCTACAGACTGCCGATGGGTTGACGGTGAGGCTTTTCGATGCCCCGATAGCAATCATTTTTGCCAATCAAGGTTTTCCTTCGAACTCCACAAAACACGTAAACTTAATGAAAAGCTGTGTCAATCTGAAAGCATCTGCGACGTCCTTAAAGTCTGCGCTCTCTGTTACCAGAGATACAGCGTGAAAGCCGAGTCAAAACCTCACAAGTGTTGCCCCAGACACTGTTGCGTTTGTAGAGTTGTAATGAAAGAGTCGGATGAAAATCATCAGTGTTTTATTCAAAGCTTACCGCAAAGACAGGTCCCCGAAAAGTATGTGTTCTACGATTTTGAGTGCCGTCAAGATGGCGGGACCCATATCCCAAATTACATCCACTGCATGCATTGGAACGGTAAATCATGGAGTCGGACCGGTGAGAACTGCGTAGCAAAGTTCTTCGACAGATATCAGTGCCCGAAATACAAAGATTACACGTTCTTAGCTCATAATTCTAAGGGGTTTGATGGCTATTTCTTAATGAAATATCTCATCGAGAGTGGTCAAACACCATTTGTTACAACTCAGGGATGTAAATTAATGTGTTTTATAGAAGAAGATTATGATTTGAGATTCATCGACTCGTTGAATTTCTTACCTGTAAAATTGAGCAGTATGCCCAAAGCCATGGGGTTCCAGGCTCATAAAGGGTACTTTTCCCATTTCTTTAACACCACTGAAAATCAAAATTACATCGGTCCGTACCCAGATCCTAAATATTACGGCATTCAACACATGATAAGCAAGGAAAGAGAGGAGTTTTTGTCTTGGTACGAATCGATTAAACGCAAAACCTTCAACTTTAGACAAGAAATGGCTTACTATTGCAGAAACGACGTGGTTATTTTGAAAACAGCTTGCATGAAATTTAGAGAGGAAGTGCTCAGGATCGGTAATATTGATCCTTTTCAGTGTATGACCCTAGCTTCTCTCTGTCTGTCCGTGTACAGACAAAATTGCATGCCTAATAAATCAATTGGAATAATTCAGAGTGATAATTACAAAAGCACCCACAAAATTTATTCTAATGCTTCTATTCAGTGGTTGATGTTTCTTTCCGAGAAGGAAAAAATAAACATTCGGCATGCCCTGAATCACGGTGAAGTAAAGATGGGATAATTTTACCTAGATGGGTACACCGAAACTCAGGGTGTGCCGACAGCCTTTCAGTTTGCTGGCTGCTTTTATCAAAATTGTCCAGAGTGCTATGATGCACAAGCCAAACATCCTCTTGCGGGTACGTCTTAGGCCGAATCGTTTAAAACGTTTGACGACAAACTGAAGAAATTGCGATAAAAATGTAATCTGGCGGTTAGAGTGATTTGGGAGCACCAGTGGGAGCGCATGAAAAAAGACGACTCGAAGCTTCAGGATTTCTTAAAGCTATTTGGGTTTCCTGAACATATCAACCCCAGTGATGCCCTGTTTGGAGGGTGCACCAACGCTATAAATTATATCATAAGGTTCAAGGCAATGAACAAATTCATTATTATGATTTTACAAGTCTGTACCCTGTAAAGAAAACACAAACACGCATAAAGGTTTGGGGTTTTCCGGCCCCGTATACTGTAGGAAAGTGCTGAAAAATAATTGCAAAAGTACAACAGTTTCATAACACCGTCCGCCATCATGGCGGATGGGGGGAACATTTATGTAGCGGGACCGGAAATGGATGTCAGGACTGCTGGGAAGGAACCGAGATGGATGCTGGGACTGCTGACGTCATCGGGGTAAGACAGAGGGAAGGCGGAAGTGATGTGTTGTTGTGCAGTGTTCAGGAGGATTAATGGCGGCGGTGCGTCTTTCTTTCTGTAGAAATAAAGAGAGAGAGGTTAGTACCCCGCCATTCCCATCTGGCATATGATGTCGCGTTACCTTTTGGATCGTTCCGCGGCTCCCTAATCGCGCATGCGTGACATGACCCCCCCTCAGCCCAGACCCATCGGGTCGGGCGGACCGAACCGAGAGGTTGTGAACCCGGGAGAGGGCATCAGCATTGGCTTGAAGGGGACCCCGGCGATAAATGACGGTAAACTTATAGGGCTGCAGGTCCAAAAACCACCTGGTGACTCGGGGTTTCGACTCCTTGTGCAGGGCCATCCACTGGAGAGCAGCGTGGTCCGTTACCAGGGTAAACTCCCGACCCAACAGGTAGTACTGCAGATGAGTCACCGCCCACTTAATGGCCAAGGCCTCCCTCTCCACCGCCGCGTACCTGGTCTCTCGGTCCAACAGTTTCCGGCTCAGGTATATCACGGGGTGTTCGGCACCGTCGACACTTTGGCTCAGCACGGCACCCAGGCCTGTGTCCGAAGCGTCGGTCTGGAGAATAAAAGGTAAAGAGAAGTCAGGGGTATATAATATAGGTGCTGACGTTAGGGCCGTCTTTAAGTCACTGAATGCTTGTTCCGCTTTGTTGTTCCATACCACATACACAGGAGTCCCTTTCTTTGTCAGATCAGTCAAGGGTACTGCCCTTTTGGAAGAAATGGGGAACAAACCGGCGGTAGTATCCCGCTAACCCCAAGAAGGCTTGCACCTGTTTCTCGGTTATCGGACGGGGCCATTCCAAGATGTCTTTTACTTTGGAGCATTGCGGTTTCACTTGTCCCCGTCCCACTAGGTAGCCTAAATACTTGGCCTCCCTCAAGCCAAAGAAGCACTTACGGGGACTGATGCGGAGGCCGGCCTTCGCTAGTGTGGCAAGAACAGCATACACCTGCAGTATATGTTCCTCCCAGGTGCCGGAATAAATGACTACGTCATCCAAGTAGGCAGCACAATAGGACTGATGGGGCCGGAGCACTCTGTCTACCAGACACTGGAAGGTCGCTGGTGCCCCGTGCAGCCCAAATGGGAGGACCTTATACTGCCAATGTCCACTAGGGGTACTGAAGGCTGTTTTCTCTTTGGCAGATGCTGTTAAGGGAATTTGCCAGTACCCTTTAGTCATATCCAAGGTAGTCAAGTATTGTGCCTTACCCAGGCGTTCCAATAGGTCATCCACTCTGGGCATGGGGTAGGCATCGAACTTGGAAACCTGGTTCAGACGTCTGAAGTCATTGCAAAACCTCCAGGAACCGTCTGGCTTAGAAATGAGGATGATTGGACTGGACCAGGGACTATAGCTCTCCTCAATAATATTCATGTCTAACATCCTCTGGATTTCAAGCTGCACTTCTGTCCATTTTGCCTCCGGGAGGCGATAGGGTCTCTCCCTGACTACCACCCCCGGATCGGTAATGATATTGTGCTCAATCAGCGAAGTACGGCCAGGTAACTCGCTAACCACTTCAGGGATGGCTCGGATCGCTTGTTCCAGCTCCAGCCGTTGTACTGATGTTAAGTCCGGACCGAAGTTAAGGGCAGCTTTTTCTGCGAAAAGGGAGAGGGCTGTACTGGAGGGAGGAGCCTCGTCCCTGTCTCTCCACGGCTTTAACAAGTTCACGTGGTACACCCTCTCGCTCGGTCTACGATTTGGTTGTTTCACCAAATAATCTACCAGCCCCTTTCGCTCCTTTACCTCATAAGGGCCCTGCCAATGGGCTAGTAATTTGGAGTGGGATGTGGGTACGAGTACCATCACGCGGTCCCTGAGGTGGAATTCCCTGAGGACAGCATTCCGATTATAACACCGGGTTTGCGCTGTTTGAGCACGAGTCATATGGTCTTTTAGGATAGGCCTGATCTTGTTCATTCTATCACGCATTTGCGCGATATGTTCCAAAACATTACTGCCGGGTCGTGCCTACTCTTCCCAGCCTTCCTTTAGAATATCTAAAAGTCCCCAGGGTTGGCGTCCATATAGGAGTTCAAAGGGGGAAAAACCCGTGGAGGCTTGGGGCACCTCCCGGTAAGCAAAAAGCACAAAAGGTAAGAGCTCATCCCAGTTCCTACTGTCCGCGCTGACTACCTTGCGTAACATCGGCTTAAGCGTCTGATTGAATCGTTCCACCAAACCATCGGTCTGTGGGTGATAAACAGACGTTCTCAGATGTTTAATTCTGAGTAACTTAGCCACCTCCCTGAACGTATCCGAAGTAAAGGGAGTACCTTGGTCCGTGAGGACTTCTTTAGGTATTCCCACTCTGGAAAAGAGTTTGACTAATTCCCGTGCGATATTTTTTGATGTAGCGGTCCGTAAGGGCACCGCCTCTGGATATCGAGTCGCGTAATCTACCATGACCAATATATATTTCTGACCACGGTTTGAAGGTTCAAGGGGCCCGACAAGATCAATACCAATCCTTTCAAAGGGAACGTCAATGAGGGGAATAGGAACCAAAGGAGCGCGGTCCTTCCTAGGAATCTGACGGATCTGACACTCCGGGCAGGACTGACAGAAACGTCGGACCTCCTCGTTTATTCCTGGCCAATAAAACCGCAATTTGATTCTCTCCAGCATTTTTTCGGTTCCCAGATGGGCACCTAGGAGATGGGAGTGCGCTAGCTCGCAGACCTCCCGCCGGAAGGTTCGCAATACTAACAGCAACTTCCATACTCCACCTTCGTGATTCGCGACCTGATATAACAGATCATTCTCCAATACAAAGTAGGGCTCTGGTGGTAAGGAACTATCTGACAACTGGCCATCTACTGAAACAATTGCATTCCGGGCAAACTTTAGGGAATCATCATTCCACTGTTCCCTTTTAAATGACGCGGGGGTAGACCGGAACTGATTAGTCATAGAGTCTAGTGGGTCCGCATGGGTAAAAGCCCTGCTGGTCCCTTGGCTCGTACCCTCGCCTGGATCATCTTCCGGGTCAATGTCCGACACCATAGAGTCTTCCTCCCGGTCACTATTGTCTTCATTAGTTGCCCGTGTGCACGGCGTGGAAGCCGCGGGGATGGCGCTTCACCCACCCATAACAAGACCCAATTTAGCCCCAGGAGTGGTTTTCCGTTTACCGCGGTTATTTTTTGACCAGTCGTGTCCCAAAATGACTGGAAAAGGTGGCTCGGGTAACACCGCGACCGTCAACTGAGTCAGGCCACTTTTCCATGATATAAAGCACTTTGCGGACCTATAAGACTTGGTCTCCCCATGCACACAAGTTACACTGACATGCTGACATAGCCACTGTTGCGGTAAAACATAACGGCGAGCAACAATGGTTATGTTGCTGCCGGAATCAAACAAGCACAGAATGACCATTCACTAAGACCACTCCCGTATTAGGTATAGCCAGAGGGTTTGACAGAGCACAATACCTCTCCGTGGTGGCCCAGGTGCAGTCCATCGGCTCCTGTTGTGGTTGGTAAAGCGGGCAGGCAGGCAGCAGATGACCGAGATCGCCACACTTGAAACAGCGCGGTGGTCCCGGCCTGTCTTTGGGTTTCACCGGAGCTTCTGCCGCGCGGCGGGTGGGCTCGGGGTGACTGGACCGCCCCTGTCGGGCACCACGAGCCGACTTTTCCGACCCCCCGGTTCGGTGGACCGCAAGTTGACGCTCCAGGACCTCCAGGAGTCCTTTCATGTCTTTATATGGGTGTCTACGGACCTGCTGGGCGAGATAACCTGGCATAGCGTTCACTAAGCCCTCACATGCCACCTATTCCACTACTTTTCACGCTTGGGATCCTTCTGGTCTTAACCAGCGACCCATTTTGCCCCAGAACTCGAAAGCCTGGGCTCGGGCAGGTTGGTCAGGGTTGAACTGCCAGGTTCGCCATTCACTCGCCTGCTGGTCCGTAGTGATGCCGTAGCGACTCAGGATCTCTGGCTTAAGGAGGTCATAATTAGCGGCCTCCTCCTCGGGGAGGTCGTAATAGGCCCGCTGCGCAGCACCCTTCAGGTACGGAGCCAAAATGGACGCCCATTCCGCCCGCGGCCACTTGTTGCGAGAGGCGGTCCTCTCAAATATGCCGAGGTAAGACTCAATATCATCGGCATCTGTCAGCGGTACCATTGGAGGAGGTGGAGGTCGAGCGGGCTCCGGTCTTACCGATTCTGCCACTGTCAGCCTTGCCTTGGTCTCTTCTAGCTACCGCGTTGTCGCGGCGTGCGCTATCTGGAGGTTCTGGATCTGGGAAGCCATCCCGGTCAGAACATCGTTCAGGTCCTGTTCTTCCGACATGTTCGGACACTTCTTCTATCCTGCCGACTACGCCACTGTAAAGAAAACACAAATGCGCATAAAGGTTTGGGGTTTTCCGGCCCCGTATACTGTAGGAAAGTGCTGAAAAATAATTGCAAAAGTACAACAGTTTCATAACACCATCCGCCATCATGGCGGATGGGGGGAACATTTATGTAGCAGGACCGGAAATGGATGACAGGACTGCTGGGAAGGAACCAAGATGGATGCTGGGACTGCTGACGTCATCGGGGTGAGACAGAGGGAAGGCGTAAGTGGCGTGTTGTTGTGCAGTGTTCAGGAGGATTCATGGCGGCGGTGTGTCTTTCTTTCTGTAGAAATAAAGAGAGAGAGGTTAGTACCCCGCCATTCCCGTCTGGCATATGATGTCGCGTTACCTTTTGGATCGTTCCGCGGCTCCCTAATCGCGCGTGCGTGACAACCCTTACGTCAACAAAACAAAGACATACCCGATCGGACATCTGACCTTTGTTTTTGAGGAGTTTGGCGAACCTGAGCACTACTTCGGTCTCATTAAAATAACTATGCTAGCCCCTCGCAAATTGTACGATTTTCCAAGTATTTGAGAAAGAGCCAGTATGTTGTGCAGAATAAAAATAAATCTCCCTCTGCTCAAGACCCTGCATAGGGTTTCCTGTCACCAAAGAAAAGCGGTGTTGAGCAAGGTTCTGGACGATTTAATTTACGCTCTGGCCGAAATAGCTCTCAATACTTTAAAATGCAATGTACCACTGACGTCCAGACAGTTCAAGCTACTGAAGAAGCATCGTTGCGCCGTTAAAAAACTCTGCGATAAAAAACCGTTAAAAAGAAAAAGGCCCTTCTAAATCAGAAAGGAGGGTTTCTTGGAGCCCTATTGAGCGCGGCCATTCCTTTCATTACTAATTTAATAGGTTCGAGAGTATAAATATGGAATACACGCACAAGATGTACCTGATACCTAAACAACAAATGGCTCAATTGCAACAGAAAGCCCCGGCTTCCAGTGACCTTTTAAGTGGTATGGAAAGTGAACTGGATAAACAAATGAAATTCATACTTAAACACGGTGACTTGAGCGCCCATGCAAAAGTAAAACTTTATACGACCATCTTGCAAAGATACCTTACCTTTGTGAAAAAAGCGGATAAAGAAACCGGGGCTCTGACTCTATTGCTCCCTGCAATTACTTATGATCATGGCTGGGAGACTTGTAAGTATTTTTTCAGGCAGTTCGTTGCATGCTAACACTCCATAAAACATATTTTCTGTGTATGGGTTACAGGACATGAGTTCGGTGATCTGCAAGGTGTTCATGCTTTTTAGTAATCATAAAGTATGTTTCTTCTCTGGTTTATTTCAATAATGTTGACAAAGATGGCGTAGACTATTAGATTCACATTGTGGGGAATGGATAACCGAAGCGGACTTCAATTCTCATGTTCCCAGTTTTCATCAATGAGAAATGGTCTCTGCATTCTTTATCAAATCAAAGGCAAACAGGGAGAAGTCAGTACGGCTGATGGCTAGAGGCAGGTCTTTCAAATGCTTTCCGGAGGACAACACAAGGTTGTAATATTCTCGAGTTGTGTTGTCATTACTAAAATTGGGTTGAAATGGCTTGGCAGGAATCTGCTGTCCGTCCAAATACAAGGCCAGGAACTCCACATTGTTATGCTTGAAATTGAAGGGGTTTCTGGCGTAATCCCCCTAAAAGGCATCATTATCCACCATGCCTATGACCACGTACTTGGGCAGCTGACCCAAGAACAGGTTCTCTTGATTGCACACTTGTTTCCCAGCTGGCATACTGAGAACTTTCATTTTCACTCTTTCCACGGGATACTTGGCATTGGCGGACGTGAGAGTGTGGGTGTGCCCTAATTTCACCGCCGCTGAAACTTTAACTTTCTTGACAAAAAGAGCGGCGGACAAAATTTTTACTTGTAACACTCAGCATCTCCGGACATCAGACAGAATTCATTTTTGCTCCGCACTGTTATGTATTGAAATAAATGTAATAATGATTGGTAGTATTCCCAGGCAGCAGGGGGCGCTGCAGTGGGGTTAAGAGATACCTTTGGACAAGTGGTTACAGAAAAAGTTCTTAGTAAAAAGACTACTGTGTAGTTAACATAACTTCTGGCCTCAGTGTCTATCATTGAATGTCTGCCGTCATCAGCCTCAAATTACCTAACCTAATATAATACACACCATTTTAATTCTGACGTCCACACCATTTAGAATTAATTTTTCTTGAAATAATAGGTCGGAATGAATATGTCCGAGAAGTTCTACTGTTTTACCCTGGGATGTATAACCGTTTCTTTTTTTGAATCCCTCATTCGGACCATCCAAGGCCGTGTTTTCATGTTCGTTGGCCGTGCTTTTGTAAAAAAGACCAGCCGCAAATTGAGAATTGAGAGTTTCATTGCTATAATCTAGCAGTACCTCGAAAATGGCCCTGTACAGGTAAAGGCTGGAACTCTGTGATATTAAGAGATCTCCCAGGGTCACATCCACTTGTGAAAATAAACTGGCTATTGGATAATTAACAAAGGCTACCTTGGCAATGAATACAGGATTAGTTCCATCGGCCTTGACGATTTTACATCTGACATGTAGAAGCCTGTTATTCAGGTCCAAGTAGTCTTCACCGTTCCCAGTAATCAGAAACTCTAGCGGCGCAACTTCATATAGAGCTGAGAGAGGAGGTACCTCGACGTAGATGCTTTTTTCTACGCTAGTCTGAGTATAGGGCACCGCAAGTCCAGTTCGGATTTCACACACTCTTGAGACAATCGATGAACAAAAGACATCTTGAGTTAAAAAATGTTTTTCGATTTCTGTTTTCTGCGGGCACTGGACTTATCCTTGTGGCGGAGAGAAGAAAATGATGTAAAAGCTAAAAGTTGCGTCTTTTTGATGATTGGTCCTGTGCGTGACCCGGGAGGTCTCTTACTCTTCCTCATCACCATCAGCCCCGAGCTCTCTCGATTTTCTTCGCTTCCTTGAGTCATAGCTCCAGACACGGCCCCAGCCACCACGTCTTTGACAATATTCTTAGCGGTTGATTTAATATGTGGTTTGACAATTTCGAATCCTCTTTTCAAGAGATGCAAAGCTACAACCCCAATTCCAATGAAGTTGGGACATTGTGAAATGTAAATAAAAACAGAATACAATGATTTGCAAATCCTTTTCAACCTATATTTAATTAAATACACTACGAAGACAAGATATTGAATGTTCAAACTGATAAACTTTATTGTTGTTTTGCAAATCTTCACTCATTTTGAATTTGATGCCTGCAACACATTCCAAAAAAGCTGGGACAGGGGCAGCAAAAGACTGGGGAAGTTGAGGAATGTTCAAAAAACACCTGTTTTGAACATTCCACAGGTGAACAGGTTAATTGGAAACAGGTGTTTGTCATGATTGGGTATAAAAGGAGCATCCCCAAAATTCTCAGTCGTTCACAAGCAAGGATGGGGCGAGGTTCACCACTTTGTGAACAACTGCGTGGGCAAATAGTCCAGCAGTTTAAGAACAACATTTCTCAATGTACAATTGCAAGGAATCTAGGGTTTTCATCATCTACTGTCCATAATATCATCAAAAGATTCAGAGAATCTGGAGAAATCTCTGCACGTAAACGGCAAGGCCGAATACCAACATTGGATGCCCGTGACCTTCGATCCCTCAGGTGGTACTGCATTAAAAACCGACATCATTCTGTAAAGGATATTACCACGTGGGCTCAGGAATACTTTAGAAAACCATTGTCAGTTAACACAGTTCGTCGCTACATCTACAAGTGCAAGTTAAAACTCTACCATGCAAAGCGAAAGCCATATATTAACAACACCCAGAAACGCCGCTGGCTTCTCTGGGCCAAAGCTCATCTGAGATGGACTGACGCAAAGTGGAAAAGTGTGCTGTGGTCTGACGAGTCCACATTTCAAATTGTTTTTGGAAATCATCGACGTTGTGTCCTCCGGGCCAAAGAGGAAAAGGACCATCCGGATTGTTATCAGCAGAACATTCAAAAGCCAGCATTTGTGATGGTATGGGTAACTTGCACATCTGTGAAGGCACCATTAATGCTGAAAGGTACATACAGGTTTTGGAGCAACATATGCTGCCATCCAAGCGACGTCTTTTTCAGGGACATCCCTGCTTATTTCAGCAGGACAATGTGAAGCCACATTCTGCATGTGTTATAACAGCGTGGCTTTGTAGTAAAAGAGTGCGGGTACTAGACTGGCCTGCCTGCAGTCCAGACCTGTCTCCCATTGAAAATGTGTGGCGCATTATGAAGCACAAAATACGACAATGGAGACCCCGAACTGCTGAGCAACTGAAGTTGTACATCAAGCAAGAATAGGAAAGAATTCCGCCTACACAGCTTCAACAATTAGTGTCCTCAGTTCCCAAACGCTTATTGAGTGTTGTTAAAAGGAAAGGTGATATAACACAGTGGTAAACATGCCCCTATCCCAGCTTTTTTGGAACGTGTTGTGGGCATCAAATGCAAAATGAATGCAGATTTAATAATAATGATAATAATAATAATGCTTTACATTTATATAGCGCTTTTCTCACTACTCAAAGCACCTGCAAAACAACAATAAAGTTTATCAGTTTGAACATTTGATATCTTGTCTTTGTAGTGTATTCAATTGAATATAGGATGAAAAGGATTTGCAAATCATTGTATTCTGTTTTTATTTACATTTTACACAATGTCCCAACTTCATGGGAATTGGGGTTGTATTCTAAACAGACCGCGAAATATCCCGCCGATCCCAGAACCATACATCACGGGTTCCCAGAGAACCCAAGGAGTCCATTGGCAGCTTTGGATTCATAATAATACACATAAGGGCTAAGGTCCTGGTAAGTTCTCATCTCTGTATTAGTCATGCATACACCGCTTAGTGGGTCTAAAATGTAACTTGACTATGACCGTGCCAAATTGAAATGGAACCGATTTGTTCTGATCCGTCTTTATTTCAATGGTCAAAGTATCAAACTGTGTCTTGCTGACCAGAGTGTACGCCTTAGTGCAGTTACTGTTAAAGACTCTCATTTCCTTCCCAGGGTTGATGACACACTGGACAGGCTATCTGGTTCCTGAATATTTAGTACTTTTGACCTTACTGCAGAATATTGTCAAATTCCAGTCATCCCAAGAGACAAGGAGAAGGCTGCAGGTGTCGAACTTTATCATTTCTGATTGATGCCCCTCCAAGTTTCAGCGCTTGATGGAGTTGGTGTCCCGTAGCTTACACTGGAGCACATGTTTTATATATCTTGATGACATTATTGTCTATGTGAGGATTTTCCCCAAAGTCTTCAGCATTTGTTTGAGGTTTTCCAATGTTTCAGTGAATTTGGGCTCAAGCTCAAACCCACAAAGTGCCACCTGGCACACTCCTCTTGTCACATTTTTAGCCCACCGCATTTCCAATGAAGGCGTTCAGCCAGATTCTGCAGACACAGACAAGGTTGCACCGTGGCCTGTCTCACCATCACCCTCTCAGGTCAGAGCCTTTCTAGGCCTTTGTTCCTGTCACAGAGGATTCATTAAACGATTTCCCACACTGCTGAGCCTTTGCATTGCCTCTCACACAAAGGTGTGCCATTCATCTGAAGCAGACAAAACCTTTCGCACACTAAAGCAAGCTTTAATATCTGCATTAATTATGACATTTCCCAACGTGTCACTTTCTTTTTTCGATACACTGATGCCTCTCTCCATGATATTGGGCTGTTTGTAGCAGAACACGCTGAAGCTAAAGAGCATGTAATTGCATATTCTAGCTATTTGCTCTCAGCTTCAGAAAGAAAGTGGTCAACAGTTGACTGAAAGCTCTTTCCTATTGTTTGGGTGGTCTGTCACTTCCGTCATTATTTAGCTTTCCATCCTTTCACCATCAACACAGACCATAAACCCCTGGTTGGTCTTAAAAAGCTTCCTTTAGACAAAGAACCCACAGGACGATGGGCCTGATGGTCTGTTGAGTTAGACCTCTGTGACTGGCATGGTATCCATCATGATGGAGCTAAGCATTTTAATGCTGATGCCCTGTTTCTGTGCCCACCTGCCCCTTCCCAGGTTGCTCTGTCACCAAAACCTGTCACTTCAGGAACACAGACAAATGTTGTCTCAGCACTCAATCAACCACAGCCCACTGCTTCTCCAACTCATACATTATGGCCACTTTCAACCACTAGTCCTGTGCAGATTCAAAGAGATTGGAACGATGCTGAGCAGCAACAGAAGGACCCTGATCTCACAACTGTCCTCTCTTGGTTGGGAAAGGGACACCGACCCCCTCTCTGGAGACTTCATGAATCATCCCCTTATCTAAGGAAACTATGGTCACAGTTTGGTTGTCTTATCTTTATATATATATAATACCCTACCATGGCTGTCCATTTGTCTGTCCAGGATTTTAAATCACCTGTAGCTCGCAAACTGTTTGAATTATCAACCTGAAATTTGGTACACAGATACTAAAGTAATGTCTACTATCTGTTTTCGGGGTAATGATTGACCTTCAAGGTTATTCCTCTTTTTATTTTTATTTTATTTTAGAATCAACTCTTGGCAGCAGGCAGCAGGGTGGCAGTGTGGCGCATGCCTATGGGTGCCGTTCTCATCCCTACCACCTTCACCATCACTTCCCCTTCCTCTTCATATCTTAAGTCATTCTTGAGGCAGATTGAAGACTTAAGTGAAAAATGGAAGAAAACGTACTAAGTAATTGCAACACAAACACTGACTTAATCAGTTTGAATATGAAAAGATGCCGACGAAAGAAGAGAAGAAGCAGGCCGCTAGGGTGGAGACGAAAAGAGCTGCTCAGGAAACAGCAAGCACATCAACCTCTGAGCAAACGAATGGTAAACGGACAGAGGAAGAAAGGATGAAAACTAGGAATGCTCAAGTCAAGTGAATTCACTGCACGTTATCGTTATAGCAGTGCGCCATTACTCATGATACTGTAGATAATGGATTACTGTATCAGCGCCTGTGCCAACCCTCTCACAGAACAGCCGAATAAATTATTATTCCTACCTCACTGATTCCCCAAGTACTCCAGTACGTTCATGGACACCCAGCAGCTGGTCATTATGGATTGACCAAGACATTGGACAGAGCAGCACAGTCCTTTTACTGGCCCTACATGTCTTCGGACCTTGCTAACTACTGCCAACAGTGTGCTGCTCATCAGTCCAGATGGTCTCCTGTACCTCGTCCACAGGCTCCTTTAGTTTCTATCTTACTTGAACAGCCATTCCAGATTGTTGCTGTAGAGCTGCCAGTTTCCACAAAAGGTCACCATTACGTAATAGTGCTGGTGGATCTTTATACTTCATTTATCAGTCTTTATCTGTTAAGGGATCAGACTGCTGTCTCAGTGGCACATTATATTTTTGAACAGTGTATCCCGACTAGGGTTGTCAATTCGACGCAGACCTCATAAAACAGCTTTGTAACTTCTCTTCACTTTGCAAGCTTCACACTTCTCCATATCATGCACAGTGCGATGGAGCAGTGGAGCGCTATAATCGCACCTTAAAAGAGGAACTGGCCAAATATCTGTTTGACTTGGGTCAAGAATGGGACAATCATTTACCACAAGTGACACTGGCATGTAACACAGCAGGCCATGCCAGCGCAGGTTTCACGCCTTTCTTTTTGGCTCATGGGTGGGAGGCATGAATTGCACTTAACCCACTTAATAATGAAATCAGCTATTCAGCTTCAGCAACAGCTGGCACCCCTGCAGCATATGCGGCCTCATTGAAGGAACAACTGACAAATGCCAACAGATCTGCAACTACATTTAGAAATAAAGCGCAACAGCAACAGCTGTACTACAATCACCATGTAAAGTACACACCTTAGAGAACTGGAGATCTTGTACTGATGGACAACCCAGCACATCATCAAAACAAATGAGCCCCATGTTAGATTGGCCCTTCTTTGCACCTCTACAATCATCTGAAAATAATCCTCCTGTCAACTTTACACTCCATGACCTGTCAAAACCCCAGACTAAACCATATAGTCATCCATTACAATCGACTGAAGCCAAGATTCTGTTTCACCTCCACCTTAAACAACTTAACAGGTCTTATTCTAAGTCTTATGCCACCAGCTGCACCTTCAGTTCCTATGCTGCTTCAATCACAGCCACGACTCCCTGATCTTACAGTTAAAAACCAGAGCTGAACTCCCTCCACAGCAGAACCAATCCCCAGACCGCCCAGTGACCCCCAGGAATGAAGCAAGTTTAGGTAACCCAGGATCATCACCTTCTTCTCCTCTCGTTAGGGACTTGCCTCCACATCAGAGGAACGTACCTGTAAGATTTAAGGACTTTGTGCTCTACTAAGTTGTATTGATTAGAGCTCAGTGCTCTCTTACTTTATCACACACTGTTTTATGTTGAAGTTTTGCTTCTTGACATTTTCACTTTATTAGAACACCAACCTCTCTTATTTAATTTACAATTCCTGCTTTAGCCTGTGATTAATATTTAAATACTGCTTAGGTGAATTCTGATAGAAGCTGAATTATATTGTGATTACATTTTTTTTTAAAACTTTATTCATTTCTTGTTATTTCTTGAAAATATTTTAGAAATGAATACATTTCTTTATTAGGGAGCAATGTAAGCAATAGTTCATGTTAGTATAAGTATTAATACAGTTTATTGATTATTAGAAAAAAGGAGCAATTAGTGAGGGCAGGTGTAGAAGGGAAGAGAAGTTGTTGGTGTCGCTCAGTGTTGTTTGTTCACCCTTGTGTCATTAAAGGAATTGGCATACGGTCCACAATCTGTGTATCGAGGACTTCTACGCTACCGAGGTCACTCAAGAGCCGAGAAGAACCAATGGCAGATTCGGGTTAGGAGGTAATAGTAGACTCCACTTACCTGCTTTTACAGCACCACATCCAGGACAGACAGCTTTTACATTTGTTTTTGGTGAAGCCACGTCAGCAGCAGTGGAACTCTTGATTAGATTGGCAGCCTGGAGACATTCTGGGGTTCTTCAGTTATTTATTGGGATGGACTGCCTCTGTCACCGAGTCATCTGGTCAAACTGGTAAATTAGAGTTAGCATAATAGTGTTGCCACAGGTCACTTCATTCATGTACACTGTAGATATTTGGTCTTCCTTGCATGTGTTTGACATTTCCACTGTTAGGAAGATCAAGTAGCTCACTGAGGTTGTCCACTTTACCGTTTTTAGTTATGGTATCTCAATTAGCAACAGAATGAAGAGCAGGTTGCTTGCAAGTCCACAAGCGGTGGAAAAATGTGGACTTGCAGCAATGCCTAGGTAGCTCTCCACTCCAATGACAGCAGGCAGTAACAGGGTTAATATATTTGCAATGCTTTTCACGGACTGTCACTGGTCCATGGGACACACTGGTTTAAAGGAGTGACATGCTGGTGCACTGGTTCTCCTCTGTTTGCATTCTTCTTCAAACCGCAGGTAAGACTTCATGAAGCCAACACAACTTTGTGATGGAAAGGTTTCCACATCCACCCAGCTGGGCTTGCTGATGACGCACTGGCCGATCACCCGCCCACGCATGTGCACAATGATGGCGAGTAATGTTCTTCTCACACACGCAGCCTGTTTCATTAACTTGTATTGGAGATGTTCCTTGACCCTCTTCACTCACCCTGTGACGACTGTCAAGTTTGCAGATCATCCAGAAGCCAGAAGGCATTTGAGAAGGGCCAACCACTCAGGTCTATGCCCGAGATGACAACAGCCTACCCTCAAATTAAAAATGTGTTTAAAGTTGATAGAAATGAGTCAGAGACCGAGTTCTGAGTATTAACAATAAATGAACACTTTAATAATTGTAAAAACAAACAGAAAAATTAATCTTTTATTTTTGATAATCCTATCTTCATCTTCATGGTGCCTCCATATCCTTGGCTACTTGACTTTCCCAGCCAAATGCACACCGCACAATCGAAAAGAGAGCATACACCAAATGAAGCAGCATAAGACCACCACACAGTGTCTAAAGGAGACAAAGAAGTGAGAGTTGAAATGACTTGTTTACTGCTAGATGCTGATAAAGCAGTAGCCACTAGGAGGCTCACCTGCTGAGGTTTCAGCACATTATATAGCGCCTTTAAGCTCAGACAAAGTTCAGTCAGCATTGCATTGAATCCACATCTTAGTTGACTGCAGTCCAACACCCTCACCACTAGGCCAAGACTTGCGGTGACAGCACAACACTGAGTTCAGAAGCTTTTGCACCCTTTAGATAGGGGGCAGCTTCAAAGCATCACTGGTAACTCTGACTTGCACCATTTCCACCAGTAACAGCAGCAGCACACCTGCTAGGGGCATGCTGGTCGCTCACCAAATTCAGTTGAAGGCCAGGATCGGGGTACAGGATCAGGAAACAAAGATCTTCACTTAATTCCTAACCAAGTGTGATCCCCACTGGTACTCAGCTGAACCACCAGTTATGAAACTCAACAACATAGGCTGTTGTGCGCTGTAGCAAGGCTCTGTAAAATGGACAGTCAGAAACTGGACCGTGAACCAGTCCACACATTTCTATTGAAACATTCACTCAACATGGAGGCCAAGAGTTCACTCACCTCTACATACATGGCATCCTCTATTGTCCCGATGTCTGTTATAGGCATATAGTTATACATAACAAATATGCTGCAGTACACCGTAAGCAGCAGTGACCTCCTCCTCCTTCAAACTCACAGTGACCCCGATATTTACAGCTGTAACAGCTCCTGGCTTACCATTTTAAGGTAACAAACAGTCCCATCATAACTGGCCATAATGGCAGGATGGCCACACACCAGTCAGACTTACCAGAAAACGGCAGCAGTATTTTCCTTTAATCTTGTAATAAAAGGTCACAAAGAGCCCAAGAGTCACAATGCCAGCAATTACAGAGAGTATTGTTAACTGTTGTGACCAATCTGTCTGCACTTCTTGCAGGTATGCCAGCAAAAACAGGCGACCACCAAAAACCTGCAAAAAAAGAGACAAATAATGAGAATTAAAGGACAAATCCACAAGTCCCCCATTCCTGGAGTGACCCTACCTCACAGACAACGTACTCAAATCCATCATGTCCACACCAACTTGTTAGAAAACTACAGGAGGAGACCTGACTGAAGACACTCAGTTACTAGCTGAAGAGGCATGTGGTTGGGGTGTGGGGCAAAGACCCCCTAACCTGACTAACAGAACCTGAGCACTGCAAGGCTGAAAGAACATTAAGCCCCTCTCACACCAACAGAGCAGACCTTTCCAGTCTCTACAGCACCCCCTTTATTGCCTCAGGCAGACAATGGACCAGCCTCATTCCACCTCCACTTGCAGAAGTCATCAGCCACCCAGTGGTAACATGCAGAGCAGCTGTCACACTCCATGGCTGGTCAGGTAAAGATTAACAGACACAGAGTGACTTCATGTTAGCTGAGGAGCTCAAATGGTGAGTGACCCATTGAGAACATTGACCTTGGTCTCAAGGGACCAGGGGTCAAATTTTAGTAGTTAATCACAATCCACATAATTTTAAGTCTGTGGATGATCTTTGAACAACTTAAGGACAAAATGGTCTGCTCAGTAAAGCTGGCATGTGCTGTGTAAAGTGAACTGCTGCCATTAGAGTGTCAGAAGTCCAGCAGGTCAATTGGCCATGAAACTCATTCATCAAGCCCCAAAGGTGAAGGTGTTGTAATGGCGGGACCAGAGTCTGTGACCAGAACTGACAGGGGGCACACAGGTGAGTCTCTGAAAGTCCAGACAGACAAGTTAGGACTTGCTAAGAATCAAATAGGCACTGACTCAGCTAGCAAAGGTGCCCTTTACAGTGCAGGGCCTAAACCGCCAGACCACAACATCTCATTAAAATACAATTTGAGCCTAAGTGTGTTTGAGCTTTTTTTCAGGTAATCGTGTCTTGAAGGAAACACAGAAGAACCAATGTGTGATGTCACAACATAGCAGTCTCCTGAACTTGCTCTAAAGCAGCCGGCAAATCCGTGTTGCAGTATCAGAAATTCTACACATACACTCCAGTACCTGGGAGCTACAAGTTGGACAAACAAAGCCACCCAAACTGTCTGAATTGTAAGCTGACCTGTCACCTCAGTCAGTTGTTTGAAACAAAACTCAGACCCTGTTCAACCCGAAATGCCACTTTAGGTCAAAATGTATTTAGAGTGGAGTGATACACATTTAGTACGTTTACTTGGCTGTTCATTTCCAAAAAAAGTGCTATTTATCTTTACTTTCTTTTCTGCACACCCAGTAACATAACAAGTTAGCTGTGACTACGTGTTTCACCCAACAGTCAGACTAGAAACTAACAAGCATGTGTTGAATTTGGGACAAGAAATGTGACAAGTCACAACTGTGAAAAGCCTGACCATGTAAACGCCGCATAAGGAGCACACAAGAACAGCAACTAGTGTGAGAGAAAATGAAATAGGGGTATGGAGAACCTCCAAAAAATCAAAATCAGGTAGATACAGCTTATGGTATTACAAATCCATCCTGTGAATCCACACCTGGAACCTAACTGAGCAGTCAAGGGGCCTAAGGCAAGAAGAACATCTGGACAGGGTGACCAGCTATGACAGGATGAACATAAACTCGCGCACACACAGGCCAATTCATCTAACACGGAGCGCATGAAGTCCAGTCTCCTTACTGGGGAGGCGACAGCTCTCCACTGCACCAGCATGCCACCCTATACATACATACAAACTGGACACTGAGAGAGAGCCCAGTCCCCTTACTGGAGAGGCACCAGCCCACCGCCGCGCTACGCATCATCTTTATCTTTATATATAATACGCTACCGCGGCTGTTCCTTTGTCTGTCCAGGGTCTGTTTGAGACCTGTAGCTCTCAAACCATTTGACATATTAACCTGAAATTTGGTACACATATACTATGTGACGTCTACTATTTGCTTTTGGGGTGATGATTGACCTCCAAGGTTATTCCACTTTTTATTTTATTTTATTGTAGAATCAACTTTCGGCAGCAGCACATGCTACAGGCGCCAATCTCATCCCTACGACATTCGCCGTCACTTCCCCTACCTCTTCATATCATAAATCATTCTTGAGGCAGACTGAGGACTTAAGTGTCAGCTTAAGTGAAAAAATAAGGAAAACGTATGAAGTAATTGCAACACAAACACTGACTTAATCAGTTTTAACGTGAAAAGATGCTGACGAAAGAAGAGAAGAAGCGGGCCGTTAGGGTGGAGACAAGAAGAGCTGCTCAGGAAACAGCAAGTGCATCAACCTCTGAGCAAATGAATACTAAACGTACAGAGAAAGAAAGAGGATGAAAACTAGGAATAGATAGATAGATAGAGATACTTTATTAATCCCAAGGGGAAATTCACATACTCCAGCAGCAGCATACTGATAAAAAACAATATTAAATTAAAGAGTGATAAAATTGCAGGTATAACAAACAATAACTTTGTATAATGTTAACGTTTACTCCCCTGGGTGGAACTGAAGAGTCGCTTAGTGTGGGAGAGGAACGATCTCCTCAGTCTGTCAGTGGAGCAGGACAGTGACAGCAGTCTGTTGCTGAAGCTGCTCCTCTGTCTGGAGATGATACTGTTCAGTGGATGCAGTGGATTCTACATGATTGACAGGAGCCTGCTCTGAGCCCGTCGCTCTGCCATGGATAATCAAGTCAAGTAAATTCACGCCATTACTGGTATATATATATATATATATATATATATATATATATATATATATATATATATATATATATATATACTGTATATATACTGTATTTACACATAATAACAGGTGACAAAATGCAAACACCTGAACAAAGAGCTCAGTCGTTGTTCCATTAGGCATTTTAGACATCTATGCCACAGCATTGAATGACAAACCCCAAAAACAAAGAAAGCCATCGGCTCGTGAGCAGCCTGGACTTTGCTTTCAGTTTCACAATGTATACCTGGGCCCAGGGACAACTAAACGCAAACGTCCAGAGTGGCTAACAGATACATGATAATATTACTGAAATTGACTCTCGTTAAAGACCTGAATTTGCCTCAAACATGATTATCAAATTAAAATAAACACACACATACACAAAACACGCGTTTTTAGAGCTGGCACGGACTCCCCGTAATCTATGCTGGCGCTCCCGAGTTTTTTCTTTATTTAATTTTTTAGCACATGTATTTATTTTCACGGACACGACAAGTTTCATCTTGAGCATTCTGAGAAGCCAACTGCAGTTCAACCAAAGACCGACTCTGACAAATATTTTGGTTATAAAGAAAGTGGAAATGTTTTTCATACAAATTAATAAATTCCAGCCCATGGGACCTTAGGCAGATGTTAGCAATCCGGCCGTAACTGCTAACAAATAACACACAGAACCTCTCCGACCAACGCCATCAGTTTAGTTACATTTAGTTGGCTTACCAGCTCAGGTACATATAAAGTCTCCGGTAATTCCAAAAGAAATTTCAACCCAACTGGTAACTCCACTGCAGTTTTCATTCAATATTTTCAGAGGTAGCTGCCGTCTGCAAATGATGACAATGCCTTGTGCACTGTTTTTTTTTTTTTTGTTCTTTATTTCACCTTATACAATTTCTTGTATTAGGAATTTGGTAGTTTACACATACCCCTTGGGGTCAGAGTGCAGGGTCAGACATTGTACAGCGCCCCTGGAGCAATTACAGGTTAAGGGCCTTGCTCAAGGGCCCAGCAGAGCAGTGGCCTTTTTGGCAGTGACGGGGATTCGAACCGGCAGCCTTCGGGATACCAGCGCAGATCCTTAGCCTCAGAGCCACCACTCCGCCTAAACACTCCGTGTTTTATACTTGAACCCATTCCTGACACTGCCTCGGAGTTCCGAAGCCTATGACTCATACTGCATTTTTTTTTATTATTTTTTAAAAGTAAAAAAAGCGTTAATTAACCCTACGGTTGCCGTCTTTGACCAGGCCAAACTCTATACCAGTGGTTCTCAATCTGTGAGGCAGGCCCCCCTAGGGGTGCACGAAGTAACAAAAAGGGGAGCGCTAAGATGTGAAAAAAAGAAAACAAGAATCGAAAATATGAAAAATACATCTATTGAAACCTAAACAAATTAACTTAAACTACATTCTGATAGTCATCCGGGAGGGGCTCAGAGTACAGCCGCTGCTCCTCCACATCGAGAGGAGTCAGATGAGGTGGCTCAGGCATCTGATCAGGATGCCTCCTGGACGCCTCCCTGGTGAGGTGTTCCAGGCACATCTAACAGGGAGGAGGCCCAGGGGAAGACCCAGGACACGCTGGAGGGACTATGTCTCTCAGCTGGCCTGGGAACGCCTTGGGATTCTCCCGGAAGAGCTAGAAGAAGTGGCCGGGGAGAGGGAAGTCTGGGCATCTCTGCTCAAGTTGCTGCCCCCGCGACCCGACCTCGGATAAGCGGAAGAGAATGGATGGATGGATGGATACATTCTGATACTAGAAAAATAAATATAGAGTTAAATAAATGTCGATAAAAGTTAAGTAGGTATAATAAAATGTGCATCTATGATATATCATTAATTAAAAAAGAACAAATTGATATTAGTGAGCTCCTTTCAAAAAAACCTTAGGGGGTCGCGATTAAAACTATTATGAAAACTTGGGTCACAAATACTTGAAGGTTGAGAAACGCTGCTCTACACACACTTTTTTTCAACACAATCACCATATTTTATCTCATGACAAAACAAAATTAATAGTGTTGAAATCTTGGTGTTGAGTGTTCAATGTGTCATTCAATATGAATTCATTCCTCACAGTGCAACATCAACTCCGCCAGCCAAGTTCATGTGAAGTGTGACCCGCCTGTTCACCAACCCGAGGTAAACTAACATCTGGGAACCCTGTGCCGGTACTGTAGGGCGTTGCAGCTCGTGGAGACTTGGCAGCGTCATTAGTTCATGGATTATTTTCTGGCTTCGACACTTTGGATGGGTGTACATCTCCTTAATTACTCGTTCCAGAAATTGTAGACTTGCCGAAAAACTTATGCGCTTTATTTCAACGAATTTCAAATCTTCGCGGTGATCCTGTTAGTTGGAGAGTTCAAAATGAGCTGTCTTAAACTTACTCTGTCATAGCGTGCCACTTTGCTGAGTATAACATTTATAATATTATGATGATGTCTGCCCCGTTTGAGTTTCTAACTACAAATGTCTTTTTGCTAAGCTCAATCTTATTTCAGATACTTTCGTGGCTTGCATTAGTAATAGATAGATAGATAGATAGATAGATAGATAGATAGATAGATAGATAGATAGATAGATAGATAGATAGATAGATAGATAGATAGATAGATAGATAGATACTTTATTAATCCCAAGGGGAAATTCACATAGTCCAGCAGCACCTTACTGATACAAAAAAAACAATATTAAATTAAAGATTGATAATAATGCAGGTAAAAAAACAGACAATAACTTTATATAATATTAACGTTTACCCCCCCCAGGTGGAACTGAAGAATCGCATAGTTTGGGGGAGGAACGATTTTCTCAGTCTGTCAGTGGAGCAGGACATTGACAGCAGTCTGTCGCTGAAGCTGCTCCTCTGTCTAGAGATGACACCGTTTAGTGGATGCAGTGGATTTTCCATAATTGATAGGAGCCTGCCGAGTGCCCGTCGCTCTGCCACAGATGTCAAACTGTCTAGCTCCATGCCAACAATATAGCCTGCCTTCCTCACCAGTTTGTCCAGGTGTGCGGCGTCTTTCTTTTTAATGCTGCCTCCCCAGCACACCACCGCGTAGAAGAGGGTGCTCGCCACAACCGTCTGATAGAACATCTGCAGTATCTTATTGCAGATGTTGAAGGACGCCAACCTTCTAAGGAAGTATAGCCGGCTCTGTCCTTTCTTACACAGAGCATCAGTATTGGCAGTCCAGTCTAATTTATCATCCAGCTGCACTCCCAGGTATTTATATGTCTGCACCATCTGCACACAGTCACCTCTGATGATCACGGGGTCCATGAGGGGTCTGGGCCTCCTAAAATCCACCACCAGCTCCTTGGTTTTGCTGGTGTTCAGGTGTAGGTGGTTTGAGTCGCACCATTTAACAAAGTCATTGATTAGGTCCCTATACTCCTCCTCCTGCCCACTCCTGATGCAGCCCACGATAGCAGTGTCATCAGTGAACTTTTGCATGTGGCAGGACTCCGAGTTGTATTGGAAGTCCGATGTATATAGGCTGAACAGGATCGGAGAAAGTACAGTCCCTTGTGGCGCTCCTGTGTTGCTGACCACAATGTCAGACGTGCAGTTCCCAAGACGCACATACTGAGGTCTGTCTTTAAGATAGTCCACGATCCATGCCACCAGGTATGAATCTACTCCCATCTCTGTCAGCTTGTCCCTAAGGAGCAGAGGTTGGATTGTGTTGAAGGCGCTAGAGAAGTCTAGAAACATAATTCTTACAGCACCACTGCCTCTGTCCAAGTGAGAGAGGGATGGATGTAGCATATAGATGATGGTATCCTCCGCTCCCACCTTCTCCTGATATGCAAACTGCAGAGGGTCGAGGGCGTGTTGAACATGTGGCCTCAGGTGGTGAAGCAGCAGCCTCTCCATGGTCTTTATCACATGTGATGTCAGAGCAACAGGCCGGAAGTCATTCAGCTCACTAGGACGTGATACCTTTGGGACTGGGGTGATGCAAGATGTTTTCCAAAGCCTCGGGACTCTCCCCTGTTCCAGGCTCAGGTTGAAGATGCACTGTAGAGGACCCCCCAGCTCCGATGCACAGACATTCAGCAGTCGTGGCGAAACTCCATCTGGACCCGCTGCTTTGCTGGCACAAGGTCTCCTCAGCTCTCTGCTCACTTGCGCTGTTGTAATTATGGGTGAGGATGTCTCTCCTATGCAGGTATCAGCAGAAGGATGTGTGGAGAGTGCAGTACTCCAAGGTGAGAGTGAGAGTGGGTTAGGGTGGTCAAACCTGTTAAAGAAGTTGTTCATTTGGTTTGCTCTCTTCACGTCTCTCTCGATGGTGGTACCCCACTTCGAGCTGCAGCCAGTGATTATCTTCATCCCATCCCACACTTCCTTCATGCTGTTATTCTGCAACTTCTGCTCCAGCTTTCTCCTGTACTGCTCCTTCGAGGCCCTGAGCTGGACTCAGAGTTCCTTCTGCACGCGCTTGAGCTCATGCTGATCACCGTCTTTAAAAGCCCTTTTCTTCTGGTTCAAAAGGCCCTTGATGTCACTTGTAATCCATGGCTTGTTGTTAACATAGCAGCGTACAGTTCTTACTGGAACTACAATGTCTATACAGAAGTTGATGTAGTCAGTAGTGCAGTCAACAACTTCCTCAATGTTCTCACTATGTGATCCCTGCAGGATATCCCAGTCTGTAGTTCCAAAACATTGTCTCAGAGCATTCTCAGCCTCCGGGGTCCACTTCCTGAATGATCGTGTGGTTGCAGGTAGGACCCTCACTTTTGGTTTGTAGTGAGGTTGAAGCAGAACCAGGTTATGATCTGCTTTCCCAAGCGCAGGCAGCGGGGTGGCGCTGTATGCGTCTTTAATGTTTGCATACAGTAAATCAATAGTCTTATTTCCCCGGGTGTTACAGTCCACATACTGGGAGAAGGCAGGTAATGTTTTGTCCAGCGTCACATGGTTAAAGTCTCCAGAGATTAGCACAAGCGCCTCAGGGTGCTGCGTTTGTAACTTAGCAACAGCAGAATGGATGATGTCACTCGCTGTCTCCACGTCCACCCGAGGAGGGTTGTAAACAATACGAACAATGACATGTCCAAACCCTTTGGGCAGGTAATTGGGACGCAAACTTACGGCCAACAGTTCGATGTCCCTGCAGCAAGTGGAGATTTTGACGTTAACATGTCCAGAGTTACACCACCGTGTATTAACATAGAGAGCGAGTCCTCCTCCTTTGTGCTTCCCACAGGTACTTGCATCTCTGTCCATTCTAACTGTGCTAAACCCGGGTAGCTCCACGTTAGCATCTGGGATGGTGTTAGTTAGCCACGTTTCGCAAAAACACAACAAACTGCATTCTCTGTAGGTTCTGACATTTTTCACCAGCGCAGCCAGTTCGTCGATCTTATTTGAGATTGAGTTTAAATGTTTAAATTAATGTTTGGCATTTTCAGCCAGTGAATATATCTTATTATTGTATTTGCTCGAAGTATCTCATTTTGTCACTTAGTTGTACCCCTGAAAAGATGATACTGCCTACAGAAACGGAGCGGTTAGTCGTTCAAAATAACTGGCTTGTTAAACCTTTCTGAGTTCGGCATGGTGGCCATTTTGTGATCGCTCCAACTTGCAAATGCCAGCTGCAATCGGGCAGTGATGAGACTTATGAACATTTCAAGCGTTCAGCCTTGTTGTGATTTCAAATAAGATATTTCATAGAGATGCATCATTGAGGCAGTATGTAGCGACACAACAGAAAGTCTGTTTGACAGTTTTGGGGCAGGGGAACACTTTGTGAGGGTGGCATATGAGAATTAGAACTTCAGTTTTATGATTTGAAAAGGCTGCTGTCATGTATCGCTAATGCAGCGGAATTCGTTAAGCCTGCAGGTAAATAAGTTCAGCGGGTCAAATACGGTACATTGCCTACAATGTCTTGTACTGTTTTTAAAATAACATTTTATGGTCAGCATTCTTAATGATTTCGCATACCTCTGTACAGCGTTACTATGCTTTTTAAAGTACAGTACAAAAGACACAAAAATACTTTTAATTAAAGCATAATGTAGCCTCATTGTCAGAATTATTCACAGAAGGTAAAGTATTCCTTTGTGATTCAGTCGATTTAAAATTGCTAAGAACTGCTGAGCACACTGGTAGCTTTTTAAACTGGAAGGACTGATTTTCATGTTAACAGAAATTCAACATCAGCAGTAACACCGAAGTGCACATTATGGACGACACTGGGGCCGAAGTCGATAAAGATAATCGTCAGTGAAGTGTTAGATGAGAAGTCGGTCAAAATTAAAACAAGTCCTGTCACTGCATTAGTAAAGTCCTTTTGACTCTGATTTGTCAAACGGTGTTTTAATCTCTAAAAGTGCTTTGCGTTACTTAATACTGCTGGTGCAAGAAGAAATCCATGCTCTCTTCACAACTGTAATTCCAGCACATTATTATTAGTTTTTTTAAAATAATTTCAGACATTTAAAAGAGATTTAAATTAAATATTAATCAGTAAGACTGAGTGACTACATGATTTGATATTCTAACTCTGCAGATAATAATCCATTGTGGCTTATCCCTCACTCATTACTGTGGTTGTACACCAAAGTTCTGTACTTTGACATGACTACAAACTGGGAAAGTGTTAGACAGTGGAGATGTTTAAATTACCTAGGCATTAAGAATAAAAGTGATTAGAACAATTTGGTTTGTTTAAAATAAATTAACTTTGTATGGAAATTAAATATTATTCATTAAAGATGTAAAAAAAAAGTAGTAAAGAGAATATGCGTAGGCAAACATAGATTTCTTAAATTGAATCTACTGCTGCAGTTTGTAAATCGACATCCCTAAATGAGGCAAACAAACCCTGTGTCCCCTGGCCTATACGTAATTACTGCCAAGCACAAACCTGATTCATTTTTACTATTTTGATATTTATGTAGCACAAGTCCGGCATTTAAAACAAATGCTCCTGCTCTTATAGAGTCATAACTTTTATTACAAACAAGTAACTAGATACTACAGAACTTGTCAAGGCTTGAACGAATACAAATGAACTTCATAAAATACATGAAAACTCCACAACCCAACAAAACACTAGTGAAATAATGAATAAAAAACATCTCTAAACAAACAGTGCGACAATAACACAAAACAAGTCAATCTAACAATATATTGTGAAAAGAGTAAAGACAAAACGTGACAAGCCCCCTTGTATCATAAAACCAAACAGTTAAGGCAAGGATTTCACTTCCTTACTGCGAAGACCCAGTTCAACGTTACTCTCCTCGCACACCTGCCTTGAGACTGCTAGGCCAATTTATACAGGTGCACAGGTGACTAAACTCTTAAAGAGACACTCACACTATTCAGGCCATCCATCTTTATTAATCCTACATTTAGATACAAACCTCCCCCATTTGAAGGCAAGTGAACAACTTAACATTATACTGTCAGGAGTGGTGGCTTAATGGTAAAAATGAAATTTACAGGTTAGTTAGTAAAATGTTTTATTTCTCTGCTTTCTCTTCTACTGACATGATGCCCTTTTCTTCTTTAACAATCCCCTGTGCAGTCATCGTCACGTACAGACACAAGATCCATCTCCTCTGACAGTGAGGGTGCACTTCAGACACATGAAGTAGCACAAATTGAGAATGATTCGACTTCTGCTAAAGGGCTATTTGCAATTAAACATAATTGAGTTGCACATTAACATATCTGTGGTAATGTAGTTTGGGAAGTAGTTGAATAAGCAGTATGTAACAATGCAAAGACTAAGTAACCGTATACTGTATTAAGAAAAAAATAGAAAACAAACATCTGTTTTCTATTTGAGTTCTGCAGTTTCATTACATTTGGTGAATTTATTTCACAGCTTCTCAAAAACACCCTACAACAGAACCTAGGTGGTGACAAGATATTACAAAAATACAGAGTGAGTGGCACAATTACAAACAAAACATGGTGACAACTGGTTAATAATTTAATTTCAGCTATGACTGAAAAGCATGAGTATGTGTAAACAGTATTCAATTTTACTTTTCTAAATTAATTACACTTCTTCATTTGCTTTTAATAAGGAATTTAATACACTTTTCACAAATGCTGTCCCTATGTATTTTACTACTTAAAGACTTTTGTATTAAGGAATTATGTACTCACATTCTGTTTAATTTTCTGTTAACTTTATTTTAAAGTCGTATCTTTTAACATTTTCTTTCTTCAATCTGTGTCAGATTTTAAAATACTTTTTTGTATTTTCTATCAAAGAATATTTCTCCAAAGGATATAAGAGTGCAGTGTGCATTAAGTATCATAACACTGTTCCCTTCAGTGAAAGACCCCAATTCAACAAAAGGCTGTGTAAGTCTGTCTGGCAGTGTATCTGTGTATCTGTCTACCCGTTTGGAGAGCATCTGTATGTTTAATCACACTATTTGTATCATTGCACAGTTTCAAAGAGTTGTCAGACAATTTATACAGTAGGTGCCTCAATGTTATTTTTTGAAGTTAGTGGGATGAAAAATGGACAAACAGTATGGTCCAAAACATTAGCTTAAATTCACAGATAGTTATATGTTTGCCTAATTTTTGCTTTCACTTTTTAAACATATTGTGTTCGTCATTTATTGTAAGACAGCTTACTGTACTTCATATAACAATAAACATGTAGAAGTTTGAAGGGAGTTATTTCACTAAATTAAGAAATCCAGAAAAGGTTTTCACAACGTATTGACTTAAACAGTTTAGGGAGTGAGAAGATTGAGTTGTTTTTAATTTTATGCCGTTTTCCTTTTTTGTTTTCAGGAGCACTTTAGTGAGGAAGAAAGTAGCATGGAGCTTAAAAGCAACTCCGCACAAAATATTCTGTAGGAGCAATGACAGCCACGGAAGAAGTTGAGAAAGGAGGTGGCCAGGCACTAAACAATCATTTAACTTGCTTGAGGATCGGCTAGAAGGTGACAGCTGTAGAGAGGCTATTGCCTCAATGAAACATGCAACAGTCCAGCCCCAGGTCATCTCAAAGATGAGATCAGCCTTCAAGTACAGGCAGCAATTAATTCAGGATGTAGAGAAGTCAACTATGGAACTTGAAGTGTGTCCGTGGTTTCTGGATGTGAAAGGCCTGGTAAGTTTATCAATCTAACACGTACCCTTTGAGACATTTTACACTTTAATATTTGACCCCACTTTTTTGTACTTTACTGTATATATCTTTATGTTAAGGTTGTCACTATGTATATTTAATATTTCTTAGTGATGCATGATTGAATATAATCTTGTCATTGCCTTCAAACTGCAGTCCAAAATTATGTCTAGCACTTATTTTTCCAATACTGTGAGGTTCTTCAAGACTTGCTTTTTGGAATGGAGACTTCATCCAAGCTTCTTGACACGTGGGTCACATTCTTCAAGACCAAACTCATCAGAAAGTCAACAACATTACTCAGACTTATTGCTGAGCTCACTTATCTAGTCTGGCGAGAATATTCATGATCCGAGGTAAATATGACAAAGCTATGTCTAAAATGTTACAGTTTATATTATTCACTTGCCTTGAGTTATTCCTGTCTGTATTGGTGTACTTCAAAAATTGTCTGAAAATGCATAAACTTATTTCATGAGCTGGATAGTTCAAATCTGGGCAGCCACTTAGTAAAATCTTTTTCTGAAGCTCAACATGTATGTTTTTAAATGTGTGGTTTTTGTTTGTTCCCCCCTCCGCAATGTGTAATAGTGACGTGGCATCAATCCTGCTGCTTCGTACAGTATATCTGTGTCCACCTCCACCAAACAGAGGGCTGTAAAGAAAAGTGTCCATGTGTGACACCCCGTGTAGTGGAAATAAAACACCAGCCTACACTCTGGATGTCTAGTAAATGGGACCGAGCGTGACCAGGATGATAATGGAAGACAGGGAGACACAGACACAAAAAAGGTTGGGTTTTTAAAAAATAAAGTGAAGTTTTATTTACAGGTGCACTCAACAAAAATAATGTCCTGCGGAATTTATATATTAAAACACAGGTCAATACCGCAAAAGACACACAAAAACAGTAAATAAATGATGTTCAAAAATAGTGACTATATACAAAAATAAACAGTGCACCAAAACCCATTACCCAAATAAATACCTCCACCAAAAAGTATTCCAGAGATATTTTCAAGAACAGATATTTACAAAAAAAACAAAAACAAAGCACAAGCCGTAATGTTTGGTAAATCCAAGTTGTTCTACTGAGTACCTTTCTCCAGAAAGTTCTAATCAGAAAGGGACCAACCTCTAGGGGCCACGAGTCCTTTTTATATTCGGCGCCCCTGTGCCGACCAATTAAGCTGTTCTAAGTCATCCCTATAACCGATGACGAGAACTCGTCGGCGCGAAGTGGCGTCTCTTGCCCTGCAAAAACACTATAATAGTTCAAGCAGCCGGCGCGCTCGCGCATAGCTGTGCCGGCTTTTGAGACGCAACTGCGCTTCTGCTTTAAGTTACCGTAAGCAATTTTAAATTTACACGTCCTTCCCCAGAGCTACTGCCCAGACAACTACACACATGGGATCCCTTTTCTAAATCGCGGTAAACTAATATTACGACGCTTCACACTATCTTTTACTCCTTTAGTGTTATAGTGTCGCGGGAGGCACACGCAAGAGTGGAAGACTGTCAATGCCATCCCGGCCGGTTAATGGCAAGGCTGTCTCTCCATACTACACGAGACCTACCGTGACACTCTCCAAAAGGCGCTAATAAGGTCAGTGAAGATGTCCATCTGCATTCTATACAAAAGGAAAAAGGCAAGTTTCCTTTCTTTATACTTTGATTTTTTTTCTCAAACAAATGTCTCTCAACACTGCAGAGGACACTTGTCAAATTTTATTTAATTACAGGTAATGCCAGTAAGGCACATTACCACACCATGAAGCTGTTAACCATGTTGTCAAATTTCACAAGGTCAGCATCTAAGAAGGTGTTCTCGAGAAGTGTACTTAAGAGTTTAAATGTACAGTATGTGTTGCTAACCCTGAATTGTTTTATTGTTTATTTATTTATTTTCATACATGCCATAGCCTTGAAGAGCACATCAATCAGACTGAGGAGTGACAGTCCTTCCTTCTGGCAGCTGGAACTGCAAAGAACAGCATCCATGACTTCTACATTGTACTGGATGGTCAGCTCTTTCCTTCTCAGGTGAGGTATTCCCTGTCAGTTTTTGATGAACTTTTTAAAATACATTGTTTGGCGTCTCTTATGATGAGTCATTTGACAAAGCACTATAGTATATAGACCACCATATAGAAGGAGAGGTGGTAGAAGAAAGAGAAAAGGAGAAGAAAAGAATGAAAAAAGAAAGGAAGGAAAAGGGACTGAACTTTATTGTGAAGGATAGTGGTGTTGTTGCTGATTTGTGCACTGTGCTAAAAGAAAGCAAAAAAAGAAAAGAAAAGCATGGGCCTTTGGGACTTGTGTTTCAGCGTCTGCCTGTGTCGGGGCTGATCTTCCACAGTGTGGTGAGAGATTTTGTTCTTTTTCATACTTTCTGAAAGCATCTTTTAAAAATTGCATGTTCGTTGTGACCCGCCACTTCTAAATGAAAATTCCTTTCCTCCAATTTGCAGACCAGAGCCCCCAGCTGATATTTCTCTGCCCGAGTGGCCTTTAGATAGTTCACAAACATCAAATACAGTTGTTTAGACCAAAGTTAGCACCCAAGCAAATGTGTGCATCAACAACTGCAAAACGTCTTGGATGTGGTGTTCCCACTAATGTCATAAAATCAGCTGTTGAAAATTTAAAGGAATTTGTTCATGACTTGCATGCAGATATAAAGGAAGAAGTGTTAAGTCTGCTTCCAGCTGATCGTGGGTTAAGATCCAAGGTACAGGAATACTTTGATAATCGTGAAAACCCTTTTTCAGATTTTAGCACAGAGAGCAAGTGGAATAAATATCAGTGACAAGGGGGTTATGGTGGAACCTGTTGAGGTACCTTTAGGTGTGAGGTACGACTCGAGAAGGGATTAGAGTTGAGGTGCTTATGAAGTTCCTGTGACTGACTGTTCGAAACTCTAAAATTCATATTTTCTAATCCACAAGTTCTTGGAATGTACTGTGAAGCCCTGTTAAGAAACCAGTGTATTTAAAGGTTTTTGTGATGGCAGTTACTTTAGAAATCACTCCATTTCTCCAAAGAAAAATCGGCTCTTCAAACCCAACTATTTTATGATGAGTTTGAAACGGCAAATCCTTTAGGCTCAAAACAAGGTATCCACAAGATTGGAAGTACAGTATTTACTTTGTTTTAAGAAACCTGTAAGAGCCAATCTTTGAAAGTTAATTGCTTAATTTGAATAGCATATCATTTTCTTTCTTAGCTATAGATTATGGTATAACCTTTTACCCCCTGTAAGTTAACATGAGGTAGACCTAAACTTTAAATATAAATGTCTGCCAGTTTCCTGTTGATCTTTTTCTGGTTGCTTGTTGCATTCAAACATATTAAATTTGAAGAAAAACAGAGGTGTTGTAAAAGTTTGGAGTGGAACTGTAACTTTCTATTGTTTTATCTGATTTATCCAGCTTGAACCCTGTGCCACAGTTCTGCCGCAAGACCACCGGTGAACTGACCCTCAAGGTCTCTGCCAAGGCGATCCGGGTCACAAAGGCATACCACCTGACCGACTCCGTGCCGTTCAGGGTGAAGTCGGCCGAAATGGTCAGGGAGCAGACCAGGAATTGCATGCGGGCATACAGATGGTAACCCCGGGGACTCCAAGATGGTGCGCAGCACCAGGGAGCTCCAGTTTGGACGGTACCGGGGGTCACACTTTTAAATAGTTGCTGACCCATGACCTCAGCTATGCTGTCATGGTGTTGGCAACCTACCAGAGGGAGCGTGAAGATGCCCAGGTGTTGGATAGCCCACTGGCGAGCAATAAGAACACCCTGGAGGCCTACACCCGGCTCTTTCCTGAGGTGAAGACAGGCATCCATCATTGACGGACGTGGGCAAGAGGCTTGTCACCTGCGGCGAACACGTGCACCTGACATTTGAGACCCTTTACAATTCAGAAGATCAGGAGATCAAGAGGTGAGGGGCTTTTGGGTGGCTTCGGAGGGGAAGGGCACAGCAAAGTAGTGGGACCCCACTACCATTTGTTCACCTGTTACTCTTGTCTCTTTTGTACCCCAACAGTTACATCAAGTGGCTCCAATACCAGACAGCCAAAGCTGGGACCAAGATGCATGCACTCCAGCTCTATGTGCAGCGGAGAGACAAGGTGAAGGCAGCAGCAACCTCCTCCTCCTCCTCCTTTCTTCCCAAAACCACCACCAAGACCACCACTGCTGCCCCCACTTCCTCTCTCTCTGCACCAGCCTCTGTCGTCGAGATTCCTGACAACGTGCTGCTGTCGGCCATGGAAAGTGGTGGTGGCTTCTTGACATTTTCTATTTAACCTGTTATTTGTTTGAATTTCCAAATAAACTTCTCCAGCCTCTGCCTCCCGGTCTGCGACCAGCGGAGGAGGGCCCGCGCCATCCCAGCACTCCCAACTGACGGCTGATCCGGCAAAGCAGCCAGGAGAGAGGTGAGTTAAAAGGATGTGCTTATTCAAATGCCATTGCCGGGAAAGCAATAGGCCCTGTCTGATTCTTTTTGTTTCTTTTTCTCTTGCTCACACCGTCTGTCTGTCTGTCTGTCTGTCTGTCTGTCTGTCTGTCTGTCTGTCTGTCTGTCTCACACACAGCTGCTTTTTCCTGAGGGCTGGAGGACCTCTCTACCAAAAGAACAGCAGGTGTAGGTAAGCCTAGTCCTTTTCACCAGGGGCATGGATTGTCGGGAGCCGGATTCTACAGGACTGTCTGGAGGTTCCTGGACACAGATGGATGGTACTACATGACCATGGAGTACCTAGAGTGTCGGCGCTGTAGCAATAAGGTGGCGGGCTGGTCGCAGGATGTCCTGGATCAGCTGGACCCTGCCCACTGGGATGAGTTTCTAGCCATCCTGACTTACCAGTCAGACGGGGTCTCCGATGGTGGGGGTAACTCTCCACGGGTAGGCATGCACACACAGACAAGTCCTGACGTCTCCGTCCTCTCTAACACAGGTTATCCTGCGACAAGAAGCTCATCGGGCAGATGCGTGAGTGCACGCTGGGCAATGGAGCCAACTGGCTGTGCAGATATCTGCTCGAGGAGCACGCCAGGTCCTGGATATCACGGTCTACAAAGTACCTATTGACGTGCGCTAGGTTCTTGGCACAGGGTGCCCATCTATCTACATTTCCCACTCCACCACCATAGACAACCCCGGTGCCCGGCGCAAAGTGGTTGCTGTCCGTCTATGCCAGGGAGGTAGCTTTGCAGCTAGAGGAGACCAAGGCCCAAGAAGTTGAGCAAGACCGCCATCCCCTCCTTCCTTCCTTCCTTTGAGCTTACTGTCACTCATCGTTCAGGATGACCAAAAAACTCACCATACCGCCGCTGCTACAGAGGCCTAGGTGACCAACATGGGGAACGAGCATGGCCAGATCCTGATGAGCGTCCTCACTGCCACAGAGTTCGCTGGCCTGCACCCCATGGCCACCGGGCTGATGCAGCCGTACTGTGATGCCAGTGTGCCCCCATCTCTGGTCCTGTATGTGGACTGAGACTGCTGTTCCCATGGGGGGCTATCTAAGGTGTTCCACTTGTTCCACCAGTGGGATCAGCTAGTGGTGTGGCTCGACGTGTGGCACCTGTTGTGACTCTTTGCAGTGGGTGTCACCATGGAGAACCACCCTCTGTATAGCCTGTTCATGGCATGTCTATCCTTGTGCATTTTTCAGTGGGACCAGGGATACGTCACCCGACTGTGACAGGCCATGACTGGCGAGGCGGGGATGGGTCCCCAGGACTTCAGCATTGGAAACAACTCCTTTAAGGAGCTGGACCGCCGCTGCACGTGCGGGGCGGAGGAGACCGGCTGGCTCATTAATGAGATACTGGTGGCCTTCAGAGATGCCAATGACACCATGGGATCCAGGACATCTGGAAGACGCAGGGGTGCCACCTCCACTGCATCAAGGACCCAGCCGGCATGCACCTGTATATGCAGACCGGGCAGCTGGTCAAAGGGGGACCACTCTGCCAGTGCTCATGTTTACGCGGGGTTCATCTTCGTTGGAGTCGTTCCAACTTCATCTGGACTGTTTCATAATTGGTAAGTGCCCGGAAACCTGATCTTTGTGACCTGTGTTTTGTGAGGGAGTGGGTGGCATTGTATTTTTGTCTTTGTCTCACCCTTTCTTTCAGTCTGCTTTGGAATCTTTGCCTGGGAGAGACCTTGCTGATGTAGTATCACTACCTTGTGTCTTTCTGATGACCTGTGACATGAAACTGTCTTCCACAACCTCACATTGGTAGCAGAGGTTGGCTGTTCCTCCTCCAGTTCTAAGCCTCCTACACAGATGTTTCTGTTTCAGTTAACAACCCATGTAGGAAAATGATGATCATTAGCATCTGTTTGGTGTAAGTGCTTAATCAGCCACCTGACTATAATCCTACCAAATCCCGGACTTTGAGCGAGTGTACCAATAAGAACTGAAGCTGCTTGGAAGTCACACCAAATATTCATTAGGTTTAGATTTTTCTTCTGTTAGCTAACTTTTGCATTTTGTAAATTGATATGAATAAACAATGAGAATTTATATTTGTCAAAGGATTCTTACTTTTGCACAGTACTTTATATTTGTATGTGTGTGTGTTTTTGTCAACTTGTTACTAGGATTTGCCCATTCTTGTCCTTCAACACGCCCTGGTACTCTTAGAGCTGGCTAGTTCTTTACAAATTTTATTTTTACTTCCAATTTATTTATATATATACTGTTACAGGAACGACAAAGAGACATTGGAAAGGTTTGGGGCAGCCACCTGTATAAAATTTCCCAGCTGCAAAATCTATCAAAAAGAACAGATATGTTCACATGACTGAGTCCAAAACAGAACTGACTGTTGTCTTAAGATGGTGGCTTTTAAATGCACACAGAGGATGTGATGTCATCAGTGATGTCGTTGGTTGCCCCAGAACCTGGTGGGATTTCCCGAGAATGGTCTGCAAGGAATTGAGAGAGAGAATCAGTGCACTTCGCCACCCCCTGGTCCCTTCGTGGAATTACATCTATTCAGGCCCTTTAGTTATCGCCTAATCATGAGTGTGTGACAATATATACCAGTAACAGCGCACTGCTATAACGTACAGTGAATCCACTTGACTTGAGCATTCCTAGTTTTCATCCTCTTTCTCTCTCTGTACGTTGTACGTTTGGCATTCGTTTGCTCAGAGGTTGATGCACTTGCTGCTTCCTGAGAAGCTTTTCTTGTCTCCACCCTAGCGGCCCACTTCTTCTCTTCTTTCGTCAGCATCTTTTCACGTTCAGACTGATTAAGTCAGTGTTTGTGTTGCAATTACGTAGTACGTTTTCTTTAATTTTTCACTTAAGTTTTCAATCTGCCTCAAGAATGATTTAAGATATGAAGAGGTAGAGGAAGTGACAGCGAAGGTGGTAGGGATGAGAACGGTGCCCGTATGCATGCGCCACACGGCCACCGTGCTGCCCACTGCAGAGAGTTGATTCTACAATAAAATAAAAATAAAAAGAGTAATAAAAATCAACACCCCGAAGCGGAGAGTAGAGGTTCACATAGTATATGTGTACCAAATTTTAGGTCAATGGATCAAATGAGCTACAGGTGATTTAAAATCCTGGACAGCCATGGTAGTGTATTATATAAGAAGATATTTTTTGATTGTCCATTTTGCTTGCTGTGAAGCTCTTTGAGCACATTCCCCGTGTATGAAATGTGCTATAGAAATAGTGTAAATGTTGTTGTATTCAGTACTGTGGCTGCCCTCCATAGAAGTGGGCGTCTGCCAAGGGAACTCAAAATGCACAAAACACTCATTGAGGTAAAAAAGAACCCTGGACTAAGAGCTGAAGGCCTCAAGGGATCACTGGAGGAGGTGAACAGCTCTGTTCAGGGGTCCACCACAAACAAATCACTGAACAGGCACACAGTCCATTGCAGGAGCCTACAGAGGAAGCTGCTGCTCCAAAAAACATCACTGCCAACCCGAATGTTGCACACATGAAGCATATCCAAGACACTTCACAGGTCTAGTACCACCATTTTAACATGTCTGACATGTCAGATGTTCTTACACTTGGGCTGCGCATTGAGCTGCAGACCTTACAATGATTATAGAGCACCTTTTATGCTGCAATCCCTTCAGATTCCTTTTAAAGCTACGGCACCACAGCGGTTTGCAGGAGTGCTGATTTCCTTATATAGCACTTTTTAACACTCTTGTGCACACACAGATTTCAGAAAAGAGTGTTAGGTTATACAGATCAATATCCATTTGAACGAATTCCGTTTTAACAAAATCCTCGATTTAATACATTTTTTTTTTGGTCCCGGCCAGTTTACTATAAAGAACTGGTCTTCCCCAAACTTTATTACAGCAAAGTCCATTTAATCTGCAAAATCTGTTACAACAAAGCCACTTTTAATGAAAAAAGCAGCAAAACACATGCATTTCTTTTGGCCTTGGCACATAAATCGAGAAGGGTCTAGTGGCAGACCTTCTGTTGAACATGCAATTGCATTGCACGTTAATGTCACATGGATTATTCGAGACATGATATGAGTCAGATAGCTCCCCCTCCCCTACCCTAATTGTAACCGTGGTGTAAGGGGGCGCATCACGTGACATCAGTGAGGTATAATACAAGGCGATGACTTCCTCAACAGTGTGGGCATGATCGGGCCCATATCCCAGGTCATTACGCTGTATTTTATTTCTGAGTTCCTCGAGGCCCAGTGTGACCTCACTCAGAGCATCGACCAGATGGAGGATTCATTTTTAGCTGTGCTGCATGCTAAGAATCCATTGTATTGATGATACTTGTCCAGGATCCTTCAGTTGCAGATGCGCGGATGTCACTATTGAAGGATGCTTACCTGAACTTCAAAGATGTTGTGTCTGCCACCAGCACCCATATTCCTGTCTGCAGTCAGCTGACCAGCACTGATATTGTGCAGAGTGTTTCTCGGACCCTTAAAGTGTTGTCGAGCTAAAACCGACCTTTTCTGAGGCCGTGTCTGCTTGTTAAATAGTGAACACGTTCTTGTTATGTCCTCCTGCCCCTGACTCTGACGTTTACCATTTAATGAAACAAGTTGAGGACCTTTTGTTGATATCTGTTCTGTGCAGGCCAAACTCATCGATTTTTGCCAATAAATTAACATTTTTTTCTCCCGAAACACAGCAATCTTTATTCTATTTCCATTATAATGACATCCCCCATTATAACATTTTATTTTCAGTCCGGAGCACACCACTCTGATGGAATTGGAGTTGAAGTCGTGGAGGTCATAATACACGAGCTAGGTCTCACCTTGTTCACGAGTGAGGGAAGAATGGAGCGTGAGATCGACGGGCGGATCGGTGCGGCATCCGCAGTGATGCGGCTCTGCATCGGTCTGTTGTGGTGAAAAAGGAGCTGAGCCGCAAGGCAAAGCTCTCAATTTACCAGTCGATCTATGTTCCTATTCTCACCTATGGTCATGAGCTATGGGTAGTGACGAGAACAAGATCGCGAATACAAGCGGCTGAAATGAGTTTCCTCCGCAGGGTGTCTGGGCTTTCCCTTAAAGATAGGGTGAGAAGCTCAGTCATCCGGGAGGGGCTCAGAGTAGAGCCGCTGCTCCTCCGCATCGAGAGGAGTCAGATGAGGTGGCTCGGGCATCTGATCAGGATGCCTCCTGGACGCCTCCCTGGTGAGGTGTTCCGGGCACATCTAACCGGGAGGAGGCCCCGGGGAAGACCCAGGACACGCTGGAGGGACTATGTCTCTTGGCTGGCCTGGGAACGCCTTGGAATTTTCCCGGAAGAGCTAGAAGAAGTGGCCGGGGAGAGGGAAGTCTGGGCATCTCTGCTCAAGCTGCTGCCCCCACGACCCGACTTCGGATAAGCGGAAGAGGATGGATGGATGGATGGGTCTCACCTGGAGAACTGAGTTCAGTTTGGGCCACTATATTACAGAACACACGGAGCAGCTAGGAGGACTCCCAGACATAGCAAAAGCATGTATGAGGCCTCCAGAAGACTAGCCAGGACCACCACTTACCTGTCCAGAAGAGACCCAACTAATCTCAGCCAGGCCCCAAATACTACCTGCTGAACTCCAAACACAGGGAGCTGGCCCGAAAAGTTCAAAATACATGGAAGATCTCAAATTGGAGATAAAGACCATCAAACTCTGGCTTGTGTGCAGCGAAGGCCTCACAAGAGTCTTTGTAACTAAAGATTCATTAAGAAAAAATAAAAAAAGGATTAGTTTAAAAAGGCAATCCAGAGACCCACTATGTGTGTTGGGGTACAAGGAATCCCAAATCAGAAGTAAAAATCCAAATCCCAGAAGAATAACAATGAGAAATGCAAAACTAACACAAATTCCAGAACAACCTTCTTGTTCACAGCAGGGAGTGTCTGGCGGAATAGGAAGGCGGAGGGTGGGGCCAGCAATAGTGATGTTATAGTGACCCCGCCTCCTATGGCTCCTCCCACAAAGTACACAAAATGGTCACATATTTAAACTTCAAGAGCATAATTACTACATAGACCAGCATAGCAGAGAAAATTACAGAAACAACAATAAAACGTCAAATACCTGAGAATTCAGACCGATACGTCACAGCAGGACAAAGAACACTGAGCTACGGTATGAGGACAGACTGAGGGTGATAAACAGCTGACACGACTCAAGTGTTTGACATGATGAAAGGACTAAGTGAAGGAGATCCCAGTCGTTCCATTAAAATGAACTCTGCAGCAGGAATATGGGGACAACACTGGAGACTCGTTAAGGGCCGATTTGGCAGACATGTCAGAAAGTTTTTCTTCACACGCATAGAATAAATGACCAAGACGTGTGGTGGAGATCAGGACTTTAGGACCTTCAAATCTTGACTCAATATTATTTTGGACAATCTAGTGATGAACAGGAAGGACGAGCTGGTTAGGATGAGTGTTCTTTAAAAGCACAACACAATACTGCAGCTCTTCTAGGCATGGTGACCTCTGGTGGGCTCCACGCTGCTGGAGCCTGAACAGACGAGACCGGCCTAACTGCAGCCCACAATGAAAGTGACATGAGTCACAGCGTGCCTCCTACATTAGTCTCTGCATTATCTTGATGCCAGTTGTTATTATTTGATTCACATTACTCTACCACAACCCAGATCTTCACCATAGTGTAACCAGGCCTAAGCCTTACAGCTTCCTCAATGGAGCGTAGCTCTGGAGGTCTGCACCCTGGGTCATCGCTAGGTTTAGCACATACCTACCATACCACATTTCACTACCCAAACACATGGGGTTGGGGGTCCCCATTTCAGCTCCGTGCCTGTTACCCATGCATATTAGAGAATACAACGGCAGGAAGGGGGTCTGCCGTCTTGAAGATCGGGGCTGGAAGCTGGAGATCATAAGACAGGATGAGGGAGATGCTCACACGGATCAGGAGCTGGACGTCTGAGATCAGGCGCTACAGCTCTGGTCGACCCCTAGGAGTTAGAACCTAGACTTTATGGACACACGATGGGCATCACATGACTCATGTCCTCAGTATTGCAAGCTGCAGTTTCACTCTGCTGGAACAGACAGACTTGGGCTTTACAGTTCAAAGTCTTATCCACTATAAAATTCTAAGGTTCCCATCATTTGCGTTGGCAGTACTTACAAGTTCTGGAATCATCAGGACAGCCGACATGGACTCCATTACCTGGCACCCTAAGGAGAAACCACTGACAGCCTTGGACATCTTCACCATGGTGTCACTTTTAAAGTGATGGAGCTGGAATTAAAGAGATAGGAGCAACTTGCTGGTAAGTAAGAATACAAAAGAGCAAATGGAGGTCATGTGATCAGACAAGCTGGAAAATGAAATAATTCAACGCGTAAGGGAGGGACGTGTCAATAAAAGTGACGACGTATGCACGATACACAGTGGCACACAGAGTACACAAGTTACTCCCACCGTCGCCAGACCTGTAAGAGGCACCTGCGAGTCAAATAAAAGTTCAACCAAAAACACCAATGGTCCACTCTAACTTGTCACATTCAAAGGAGCACCTATACACCTGCTTGTCCAGTTTGCAGATGGTCCACCTGCTGTGAAAAACATCCCGAGTGGTTACAGTGCCAAAGAAAGGGCATTCCAGTGGTCTCAATGACTTCAGACCAGTTGCTCTTACTTCATACGTCTTGAAGACCTTAGAGAGGCTGGTCCTCAAACAGCTCGGACCCCTGGTGTCAGGACATCTGGCTCCTCTGCAGTTTGCCTGCCTGGCAGATGGAGGTGTGTTGGATGCCCTCATCTCCATGCTCCACAGAGAATTCTCCCGGTTGGACAAAGCCGGCAGCAGAGTCAAGATTGTGTTCTTTGTTCTTTTTCAGTGCCATTAACACCATGAGGCCTCATCAAATATGGAGAATCTCAAGGCTGTGCACCTTGATGACCCCACAATCTCCTGGATCGTGGGGGTGATGCAGAGCATACTGGACTGGTCTGACAACACATAAGAGGGGCTTCACTCTGCTTGTCTGATGTGTCCAGCTGCAAATGTTCCACCAGTCCAGAGTAGCCAGTGTGTCGTTACACGCTGTGGTCCCCTGGGGAGGCGACTGGAGTTCAAAATGCTGTAACAGACCTATCAGGAAAGCTTCCTTCATGACAGGGCCAAGCTGAGACATCCCGTCCAGGAGGCGCTGTCTTGCGGCACTTTTAGCCACAGGCTCATTCTACCGCGGTGTGCTCAGAAGCACCTCTGGGGGTCTTTCGTTGCTTCCTTCTGGCATCCCAGACTAGATACTTGTACTCTTTCAGTGCGGGATTCATTTCTTGATTTCTTTACGTATTCATTCAGGAGCAGCACTCACAGAGCACTTGGATTACGCTTCCCAGCTGCTGCAGCTCATTGGCCCTGACGTGTGGCTGCCAGCGAACCACACCTGTGGACCCTCAAGATGCCGGGGATAGTGTGGCTTACGGGAGTATGGAGTAATAGAGAGCTGGGTGGCGTGTGTGAGCGGGCACAGGCATGAAGCAGTGCACCTCTCATTGGCCGTTTATCTCATGAGTCAGGGCCTCCATAAGCTGATCAGAGAGCTGAGGACTTCAAGATGACCCCCGGTGCAGACACAGCATGCTGAGATGTTACAAGTCAGGGGACAAACAGACTGACAGTAAAAGCAAGTAAAAGCCGGTCATCTCAGAGTGAAGGCTGTCAGCCATTTTAGCTAACTCTTGGTAGTCAACAATGGACATGTTGGCCACGGCAGTGTGCACTTGTTCCGGCATCTGTTGCAGAAAAGTTCTTGAGATATCAAACAGGGCTTGTAGCCGCCTGTCAAAGCTAAAATGTGGTCCATCAACAAAGAGGGTTTGCATCTCTGAGGCCTGGCAATAACAGTAGTTGCTGAGGCTGTATGTCTCTAACAGGTATCCCTTTACAGTTACATATTTGTTGGTGTCTGGGGGATTTCCAAGCAGACTCACCACACTGGATGTTGTGGAGCCGCTGAAGCTGCAATGACGTAGTAATATTTTGTGCCATCTGGTGTAACATCCTGTAAGGCGAACCGTGCCTCCGCTTGGGCGAACCATGCCGCGGCTTGCTGTTCCAAAACTCCGGTAACTTTAACACCACCGCATTGGCAGATATGTCTAGCATAACTGTGGAATCGTCCAAGAGTGTCGGGGTCACCACTGTAGCGGACAGCAAGGGAAGAAAACACGGCAGACGTTTTCTCAATGTAAGCAAAACTACTGAACTTTATTATTGAACATGCTTAAACTATATACGTACCTGTTGCCTGTCCACTCATCACCTCACCTCCTCCCACACTGCAGTGCATGTGAATTGTGTCCTTACAGAGGTACAGCACATCCAGCCCCTGCAACTGTGCCCAATGGACTGGCAACGCTACATAGAAATGATGTGGCGACTATATCAACATTGTTACTGCTTGCTGCTAGGCCTAGGAATTGTCACTAGTCCACATTGCTCTATCGCTAGTAAACCCGGATTCCACCCTCTTTTCATTTTGTTGCTAACTGAAGCTCCGCAACAAGATTCCATAACTAAAAACGGGACACTTATCAAAAAGTCAACAACCTCATTAAGTTACATGATCTTCGTAACTGTAAAATGTAAAATACACACAAGGTAAACCAATGAGCCAAGTGTACTCAAACAAAGTGCCCCATGATGGGACTGATATACTGACACTAATCAGACCACCCGGTGACAGGGACAAATAACCGAAGACCAGAATGTTGCAGTGTTAACAGGCTGCCCATCTAATCAAGTACTTCAGTGCTGCTAACGTGGCTTCGCCAAAACAAACCTGTGCGTGAAATGTGAAGAGAGATGACCAAGGTGTCTTCTATTTAAAGAGCATCCATCGCAAGGACAACAAGAAGCAGATGAGCACAGAGAGCACCGCTATTGGTTTATTTCCACTTCAGCCACTGAGTGCCATCTTAAACGTTCATTTGCGAAAGGATTCTGGTTTTTTGTTTGTTGGTTTTCATTTCTGTGCCCTGATCCCTCTCTGATAATGACAGTGATGACACAAAGCAGGCATTATGAGGATGGCCTTCATCCATGGGCACACAGGTCTGGGACTTTGAAAATCTGGTGGCACGGTAAAGAGAGCAGGGTTCATGTCCCATGTCCTCCCTGTTTGGACTTTATATGATCTACCTGTGTCAGGGTGGTTTTACTCCTGTGACATGCAGGTTAGGTGAACTAGTGACACTAAATCAGCCCTGGTGTGTGTGTGTGTGTTTGTCCTGTCCAGGGTTTGTTCCTGCTTTGTGCCCTATGCTAGATGTGATAGGCTCCAGCCCCCTCTACGACCCTGGTCTGGATTAGGCGGGTTTGAAAATGACGACATTGACGTGACAAATCTACTCACCCTGTGACGTACTATCAGAGTGACACATCCATCCACCCGCTGTCCATATCAGTCATTCACTCTCATGAAGTTTGCCTGTGGCTCGTGTTATTCCCTAACATTTGTCAGAACTCAAGTCCCATTTCATGACCTGACACAAATGGGTTTTAAATTTCATTTCTCTTTATATTGAAGGTTATGTCACCTGGCACTTGCAAATTGTCACTGTATGTGAGTGTGAGGTGTGCGTGAGTGACGGTGGTCCTGTCCAGACCTATTTTCACCCTTTGCCCAGACCAGTGGGATGACCTCTGGCCCCTGCAGTCCTGAAATGGATTGAGAAGGTTCCAGAAGTGACCTACTGACCTGGTCCACAGGGGGCTGCAGTGTCTGCACAGCCCCTCGGACACACCTGAAGATTACACCATGCACACATTTTCAGACTTGTTTTCTGCACGCCATTTTGTACATTGTTTTGTTACATTCTTTGGAGCAGAATTTGTTTCATGACATTTCAAACTTCACTTCTTCATTCCTTGTTTTTATCCAAGGAACCTCCTGAACTTCCTCTGGAAGGTCCGGCTGTGGCTGATGGCGGCAGGGACTCAGAAGACGGGAATTCATTTTCTGTGAAAGTGAGTCCTTCTCGTCTGGTGCTGTGGATTAGCATTGACGTTGCAGATCAAGTAGAATAAAATTACTTCTGTTTCGGGTTTGTTTTCAGCTCTCCCACCTGGGCTCCTTCTTTGCAGTTATTTCTGAGACCCCAGTTAACACTGTTAAAAGTTATGGTTGACATCAGTGAAAATGTTTGACCACAAGCGCTTGTTAGTTTTGTAAAGTGAACAGAGCTATCTGTCACCTGCATCCCTCGTCACGGGACAATAGCAAGCCTGTGGCTGTTCTTCCTCCTCCTGCCGCCGATCCCAACAGATGACCTGTGTTTTTGCCATGCCTGATTTGAGAAGAACGTGAAGAAATGCCATCCACCTTGTAAGTTTAGTCAGTAAATACTATCTCATTGGACCCCGCAGACCACTTGCTCTGCATAACAGATGCCCAACCTGGCAGCCATTTCCCATGTGATACTGGTGCACAAGTGAGCGCGTTACCTGCTTTACCTATTGATGTGGCTTCAGGGAGAGAAGGGCCCATTCTGGAGGCTGCAAATGGCACTATGATCCCCCCCTACGGGACACAGCATACCACGTGATCTTTCAATGGAAGACATTTCACGTGGACATTTGTATTGGCCAAGGTGGGCGTGGACTTCCTGTGAGCAAACGGGCTGCTGATTGATGTTAAGAACCGTCGCCTCGTAGATGCAAAGGACTTTACCACCCTTCTCTGCACAGTGTCACTACCCCTGCCCTGTACAACATGATGGCTGTGCCTTGCAACTTTGTGTGCCTTCTCAACAAACTCCCCCAGCTATCCAAGCCCACTTTTTCTGCAGCGGAGAGTGAGCATGGTGTGGGACACTAAATCTCTACATACAACCCAATAAACGCAAGTATAGCACCTTTGACTGGGAACTACTGAATTTCTACCTGGCCATTCTGCATTTCTGCTTCTTGCTTGTTTGTTGAACACAAACCACTTGCCCTCGCAATGTCCAAAGTCACTGAGCCATGGACTGCCCAGCAGCAATGGCACCTGGTCTACATGTCTGTCGGTGGTAAAAACAATGTGGTGACTGAGTGTCTCTCTTGGTCCACACTAGCAACCATACATATTGGAATTGACTACTCTGAGCTGGCAGCTGACCAAGCTAAGGACCCGGAGGTCCACGCTCTTCACTCACTAGAAACCTGTGGTGTTATGGGTCCACAGCTCTCCCAGCAAAGGCCGGTTAAATAAATAATCACCGTGCTCGCGGCTTAGCAAGGGGGCGTGGTGGCTGTAGCGAGCCGCAGGGCGATCTGCGGTGTGGGTGTTTCTCACCTAAGTGCACAGGTGAGGGACTGCCCACATCCGTGATTGTTCCTGGGGCTAATGCGCTGCAGCTGCTATGTCCTCTCTGCATATATAGAGAAGCCCGAGACGGTTAGGGAGGGAGAAGTAAGAGAAGAGTAAAAGAAAAGAAAGGAAAGAAAGACGGAGGTTATGGAAGGAAGCATGCAAGGAAAAGAGAGAGAGCGAGTGCGCCGGTGCGAGTGAGTGAGCGAGCATGAACAGGCTCGCAGCAGCTGAATGGGCAACCTGGGTGTTAGGCCGACACCCCAGGCGTAGTAGTTGTTGTCGCTCCTGCAGATTTGTATGAAGGACGGGAGTGACTGGAAGGTGGATGATTCTCTACGGATGGCCGCGGGAATCAGGACTTGGGTATGTGGTATCTTCCCCGTGAGAGCCTTGGCCGTTGGAAGGATTTCCCAGGTCACTGTCAGGGGGAGCCGACCAGAGCCAAGGATCGGAAAGGCGACTGACAGTAGTAGCAGGAGTAGGTAGAAGGCCAGCTGCAGAAAGAGCGTCTCTCCTGTTGAGCAGCCCAGACAGGAGTAGCAGGGGAGCCGCCAGGCTAAAGAGAAGAAGCACCGGGTTTGTCATTTGTTTTTAAAGACTGTTTCCTGTTGAACGTTTTAACCTCGTTTAAAAGGATTGTTGTTTTGTGCATTTTAACCTCCACACATTTCGTTTTAAGGATTATTCATTTATTGAACATTGCACTACAGCACTTGATTTGGACACTGTTTTGATTCTTTTAATAAAAGCACTTTGCACTTTGTTACGCCATCCCCTTGCTCAAATGTTATTACCTCAATGTCTAGCTCATCGGTGACATTACCGATGGTGTTGGGTTCAAGGGCTCCCTAACAGAAGATGGGAGCATGGAGCCAAACCCGCATCGTCACAAAACCGGCCTGCAGTTGTCAGAAGTGCAGTTGGACGGCAGTGCTGCTGAGCTCCTTTGTGACACGGGCACGGGTTACTGTGGTGAGATGTGTGTATATATATATCCATCCATTGTCCAACCTGCTGAATCCGAATCACGGGGGTCTGCTGGAGCCAATCCCAGCCAACACAGGGCACAAGGCAGGAACCAATCCCGGGCAGGGTGCCAAACCACCGCAGGACACACACACACACCAAGCACACACTAGGGCCAATTTAGAATCACCAGTCCACCAAAACCTGCATGTCTTTGGACAGTGGGAGGAAACCGGAGCACCCGGAGGAAACCCACGCAGACATGGGGAGAACATGCAAACTCCACGCAGGGAGGACCCGGGAAGCGAACCCGGGTCTCCTAACTGCGAGGCAGCAGCGCTACCACTGCACCACCGACAGTGCTGCCCTATATATATATATATATATATATATATATATATATATATATATATATATATATATATATATATATATATATATATATATATATATATATATATATATATATATATATATATATATATAAATAAATTGTTTATAATTAGATGATAAGCACTACAGTTCCCATGATGCTTTTGGACAGGACATACGGGGACTGTGGGAGTGATGGGTGATTTTGTTGTGTTGTAGGACTGACTAATAAATAATGTACATTGCATTCAGTAATCCGTTTGAGTCTTGATTTTCTTTAATCAAGTAAGACCGACGGCGGCACGGTTGTCCAGTGGGTAGCACTGCTGCCTCGCAGTTAGTTAGATTCGCTTCCCGAGTCCTCCCTGCATGGAGTTTGCATATTCTCCCCGTGTTTGTGTGGGTTTCCTCCGGGTACTCCGGTTTCCTCCCACAGCCCAAAGTCTGCATTGGCGATCCTAAATTGTCCCGTGTGTGTGTGTGTGTGTGTGTGCATGCCCTGCGGTGGGCTGCGCAATGCCCGGGGTTTGTTTCCAGCCTTGCACCCTGTGTTGGCTGGGAGTAGCTCCAACAGACCCCGTGACACTGTAATTAGGATATAGCGGGTTGGATAATGGATGGTGGCATGACAGTTACCCACGCCCAATTGTCTACCAGCAACTGGAGATGACACATTTTTGACACTGTACACTGCCTCTCACATGCTGGGTGGCGGGCATCCCAACATTTGGTGGTGAGAAGAATTGTTTGGCAGGGTCAAAAAAGATGTTCGGAGCTGGGCAGCAGAGTGTGTAGCATGCCAGAAGGCAAAAATACATCGCCATGTTAAATCCTCACTGACAACTTTCCCAGTGCTCACTCGTCATGTCGACCATGATCACGTGGACCTGGTAGCCCCCTTTGTCTTTCCCACAGTTGTGCGCACCTGCTTACTGTTCCTAACAGGACTACCAGGTGGCCTTTGACGTCCACGAGTGCCGCAGAAGTAGCGACAGCTTTTATCAGCACACGACTGGAGCACGGTTTGGCACGCACAGTTCACTTCACAGCTCTGAGTTGCGATGAGACAGGACCCTGGGGCAACACTACGCCATGCCACTGTCTACCACCCCTAAGCTAACGGCCTTTGTGAGCGATTTCACCGGTCACTAAAGTCAGCCCTCAAGGCCTCATTAACAAACGGCCGCTGGGTGCTATTGGGGCTACAAAAGAGGATCTGCAAGTCTCGCCCGCTGAACTGGTGTTTGGACAGCCTCCCTGTGTGCCCCAGGATTTTATCCCTCCAACTTCTGTCCCCTGGACTGCATCCAGACACCGCTCTCCGCTCCCGGACACAGAAGTCCACTTCCAGCCGGTGCCTTCCACCCCTCGCGCCTGGTTCTCACGCCACCAGCAGTCAGCAAAGTTTGTGTTTGTCGGGGTGGAGACACATCGCGGCGCCCTGAAACCACCTTATGACGGCCCTTTCCGAGTCCTGGAACTTGGAGACAAAACGTTCGTGTACTTAACATCAGTGGCAAAGAGCAGACGGGTCGCCTCAAGTCTGCGCACATCGATTTCCCTCAGGTTTTCCACTCTTTTCCGACCCCCATTTCCCCTAACACACCTGAACCTACCGAGCATGCAGATGTTCATTCTCAACCCTGCTACCTGCACTCCAACTGGGCGCATAGTGCGTGCCCCGACCAGCTTAACGAAGCCCGTGCCTGTGAATTCTGTGTAAGGACACAATTCACACGCACTGCAGTGGCTGGGCGATGAGTGGAGAGTTATGTACGCAGTTTAAACACGCTCAGTAATAAAGTCAGTAGTCTTCGACTGCATTGAGAAAATGTTGTCTGCTGTGTTTTCGTGCCTCGCAGGGGGCTACACGCTGGGAGAAGTGACATGCTGGTGTGCCGATTCCCCTCCGTTTGTGTTCTCCCTCCTGCCGTGGGAACACTTCAGCTCGGGTCTGCGCCTGTGATGACAAAACTGTATTCCTTTTAAAATTCATTTAAAGGTCAGATAAATGAGCTGGAGACTGAATCTGAATATTAATAATGAATGAACACTTTAATAAATTGTAAAAGGGAAAGATTGTTTTTTAATTTTGAATTGAACTTTAATCAAAACTCAACATGCCATTTACAATACAATTAAACTGTAAAAAAGAAAAAAAAAAAAACATCTATTTTCCCCCCCAAATGTTTCATATTAATGAACACTTCAATAATTATAAAAGGGAAAAAGACTTTTTTTAAAAATTTTGAATAGAACTTTATTAAAATCAATACTTAACATGTCATTTACAATACAATTAAACCATATATATAAAAACACACACACACACACACCAACACATTATCTATTTTCCTAAATGTTTTTCATTAGTATCTATACCCCAAATCTCTTGATTCGCTAACACAATGTCTAACTTGTATCTCAGAATGGATGAATAGTAACTTTCTCAAATTAAATAAAGAAAAAACTGAAATCTTAGTGATTGGCAATAATGGATACAATGAGGCTATTAGAAATAAACTGGATGCATTAGGATTAAAAGTCAAATCGGAGGTAAAAAGCTTAGGGGTAACCGTTGATTGTAATCTGAATTTTAAATCGCATATTAATCAGATCACTAGGACAGCATTTTTTCACCTAAGAAACATAGCAAAAGTTAGACCTCTTATATCATCGAAAGATGCAGAAAAATTAGTTCATGCGTTTGTTTTCAGTCGGCTAGATTACTGTAACGCACTCCTCTCAGGACTACCCAAAAAAGACATCAATCGTTTGCAACTAGTGCAGAATGCAGCTGCTAGAATCCTTACCAGGAAAAGAAAATCCGAACACATTTCTCCAGTTTTGATGTCACTACACTGGTTACCTGTGTCATTCAGAATTGACTTTAAAATTCTGCTTATGGTTTATAAAGCTTTAAATAATCTCGCCCCGGCTTATATATCGAAATGTCTGACACCTTATATTCCAAATCGTAACCTCAGATCCTCAACTGAGTGTCTCCTTAGAATTCCAAGAGCAAAACTTAAAAGAAGTGGTGAGGCGGCCTTCTGCTGTTATGCACCTAAAATCTGGAATAGCCTGCCAGTAGGAATTCGCCAAGCTAATACAGTGGAGCACTTTAAAAAACTACTGAAAACACATTATTTTAACATGGCCTTCTCATAACTTCACTGTAATTTAATCCTGATACTCTGTATATCTAATTCATTATAATAACTATTCATTCAAAATCTGTACTAACCCCTACTCTCTCTTCTGTTTCCTTTTCTGGTGTCCTGTTGGTGGTGGCGTGTGCCACCACCATCTACCCAAAGCACCATGATGTTCCAACAATGATGGATGGATTAAAAGCCAGAAATCTGTAAGAACCCCTACAGATTTTATTTTTTTCTCCAGCCTTCTGGAGTTTTTTTTTGTTTTTTCTGTCCACCCTGGCCATCGGACCTTACTCCTTTCTATGTTAATTAATGTTGTCTTATTTTAATTTCTTATTTTGTCTTTTATTTTTCTTCTCTCCATTATGTAAAGCACTTTGAGCTACTTTTTGTATGAAAATGTGCTATATAAATAAATGTTGTTGTTGTTGTTATAATTTATCTTCATTTCCTGTTCTTTCCCCCCCCTCTTCTTGCTGGGACCACTGCAGTTGTACTTGTTCCTGGGACCACTGTATTCACAGGTGTTCTCTTTATTTTAATTATTCTCACTTTTCCTCTTTTGCACGTTACCTTCACGTCCGATTTTCTACTTATGACCCATCGAATAGTTGAGAAGACGGCATGAAGGATATGCAGGAACATTAGGCCACCATACAATGTCTAAAGGAGAGAAAGTAGTGAGAGTTGAAATTAGTTCTTTACTGCTAGTTGCTGACTAAGCAGTACCCACTAGGAGGCTGCAGTGGAGTCATCCCGTTATATAGCACCTTTAAACACATGCAAGGTTCAGTCAGGGTAGGACTGAATTCACATCTTAGTTGATTGCAGTCCAACACCCTCACCACTAGGCCAAGATTGGCAGTGCCAGCACAATTCTTGAGTTCAGACACTTTTGACCACTTACATCGGAGGCAGCTTCAAAGCATCACTGATAACCCAGATGGACAACATTTCCCCCAGTAAGCAGCAACAGCACACTTGCTACTGGCACGTTGGCTGCTCACTTACTTTAGTACAAGGCCAGAATCAGAGTTATCCTTGGGTTGTGATGAAGCACAGGACTGGAAACAAAGACCTTCATTTAATTCCTAATGGAGTCTGATCCCCATGCAGATAGGACTCAACTGAACCACTAGTTATGGATCTCAACCACGTAGTCTAATGTACACTGTAGCAAGACACACTAAAATGGACATTCTGGAACTAGCTCCAGAAGTCCTTCAAACATTTCTATTGACTCACCTCCGAATACATGTCATCCGTTTTTGTGATGCTCCCTCTCTTAGTTACACTTGGCACTGTTAATTGCAGGACAAATACCACTACAGTGCAACCATCACCCATTGGATCACCATATCCTAAAAGAAAGAGCGAGACATCCAAATGTAGTAAAGTTCAGGGACCTCCTCCTCCTCCTCCATTTCCGCAGGGTAGTGCTGACCCACACAGACTTTGCCAGCGTCCAAATAAATTCAAAGTGGGACAGCAGGATCGTCTGGTTCAAACATGAACTTCACCAACAAGCCAGTTGGGATTATGGAGCACGTTGCAGGCCATGGAGAAGACCATCAGAACCCATCAAACCCATGGACCCCCACATTTACTGCAGAAACAGCTCCTGGCTTTGTTACTAGGACCAGCGCCCAATCGTTTTAATGTAAAGAACAGTCCCATCGTAATTAGCTGTAATGGCAGAAGCAGCTACACCCCACTCTGACTTACACATACACGCCAGCGGGACTTCTCTAACATCCGAAAATAATACGTCAGTATGACAACGTGACTAATCATATAAGTAAACGCAGGCACTGGTATCAAGAGCATGCTTCTTCCGAGATTGAACCGTTTCGACACTGATTAAAATCAGGAGGCGGCCAGCAAAAACCTGCAAAAGAGAGACAAAAAGGAGAATGAAAGCACAAATCCACAAGTTCTTGATCCACGGATATATCATAACAAACTTGATGCTGCTTAAAGACATGGGCCTACCTTACAACGTGAATAATCAAATAATATTAAAAATACACACACATCACGCCTTTTTAGACCGGGCACGTAGTGTTTCCTACACTTTTCTTTATGCATGTGCTGCATTTCCATGGACCAAACAAGTTTCCTCTTCGTTAGACCTTTTCTTTGACGCAGACAATCAAGCACCGAAAAACTTTCCAAAGATTGCTGCTTTTTGCACGTACTAAAAGAACAGACTAGGTGTGCGCAGTTCGATAAAACAAACATAATTAAACACTTCAATAAAACTGAGTTACAAAACCATTTAAAAAACATATTATAGCTAGCATCCGGTACAAAAGCTGCAAAGGAGCAGCTTCAGAAGCCGAACTAAATAGTAAGTCTGCCAAGTATTTCTATGATAAAGAAAGAACTGATATTTTTTCATACAAGTTCATAAATTTCAGCCCACTGTACTCACGGGATGGTAGCACACCCAGACTACAGACACACAAAGCTCCTCGATAAACATAACTTGAAAATGACTTTCCACATTGATGGAAGAACACTAAACGTCCTCGGTCAAAGCCATCGATTTAGTTAACTTACAATTTCCGGAAGAATCAGCGCCTCCGGGAGTGTGCTCTAGTGATGGGAATTCCGGCTCTTTTAAGAGAGCCGGCTCTTATGGCTCGGCTCACTTAAAAGAGCCGGCTCTTTCAGCTCCCAAGTGGCTCTTCAGATTTTTTTGGTGCTAAATTTAATTTATTACCAAAAATAATGTGAAATTAATTACTAAGGTACAAAACATACATTATATTAAATGTTTATTATTTATATGTCTTATAACATGGTACAGAATAATAAATTTTAAGGTACAAAAACAAACCATCTCAATTTGAGAAAGATCCAATATTTTTAATTATTTACAGTGAAACAACATAAGCTTAGAGAATCACAAAACAAAATATAAATAATGTGTAAAACAAAAAAGTAGCATCCAGGAAACAGTTTTACCTAGTCTTTAAAGAAGGTTGGCATTAAGAAAAACCAAGTGCCTCAGCTTTGAGGGGTTGATCCTGTTTCTTCTCTCTGTTATTATCTGCCCTGTTTTGGAGAAGATTCTCTCTGAGGGGACTGATGTTGCTACAATGCACAGTCTCTGTGCCATTACATGCGTAAGACGTGGGTAAACTGAAGCCTTGGTTTCCCACCAGCTCAGCGGGTCTGCGCTTCTTTGGAAAAAAGGCTCCTCAAGATACGATCTCACTTCCAGTATTGCATCTGCTGAGGGATTCCTTCTTTTCTGAGTGTCTCCAGGACCAGTTGCTCGTTCTTCAAAGAACCTCCAAACAGCAGATGCTTGTGGCTCCTCTTGTTCATCCTCTGTTCCCTTTTCTCCCTCTTGGCCCCCTGGCATTGGAGCTGGCTGGAAGTATCTTGCTGCTGCACTTATTCTCTGAAGAGCTTCATCAGCCGCTCTGTTTTCATTAAAGGCCAACCTTTTGAATCTTGGGTCAAGCATGGTGGTTTCTGAAAGAATACTGTTGTATTCTATTCTGTGAAACTTTCTGTCCATGGATGCACAGAGAGCAGCCACTAACTCTTCCACTTTCCCTGTGGTTACTCTGGTCTGGTGCTCAGTTGTTACTCTCTGCAGACCCTTGCACAGGATCAGCATTTTGGATGCTGTAACATAGCTGAAAATGAGTAAAGAATAACTGTTAAAATTATGCTTTGTTTTATTTAGCAGTATATATTATTTCCATTCATGTCTAATCTACTTTTCATACCAATAATGCAACAACAACTAATAAAAATGATAATAATAATTGAATAATAATGTAGTAGCATTTGTACACTGTACCTGTCTGCACTGATCTCCACAGTGACCTGCTCAAATGGCTCCAGAACCATGCATGTCTCCTGCAGCAACTCCCATTCCTCTTGGCTCAGAGGATCAACTGGTGCACTGATAACAGCCAGGGTAGAGATGACTGCATCCTTGGACTCCAGAATCCGTTTTAGCATATGAAAGGTTGAGTTCCACCTTGTAATGCACTCCTGTTTGAGCTTGAGTTCAGGCATGCCCATCTGTCGTTGGGTAGATTTGAGCTTCTCTGTGGCTGTTGTGCTCCTGTGGAAGAATTCCACTATTGCCTTCACTTTGTCCACAGTGGGTTTCATCACCTTCAGAGCATCTCTCACAAACAGTTTAATTGTGTGTGCAAGACATGGGTGGTGGGTCCATTTCAGAATTTTAATTGCTTTAATTATGTTAGCTGCATTGTCACTGACACAGCAAACCACTTTGTTTTCCACATCCCACTCTTTTGCCACATTGAGCAGCTCCTCTGCTAAGTTATCAGAAGTGTGTCTGTCACTGAACTCAAAACAATCCAGAAGACAGGTCACCATTTTGTAATTTTCAATAAAGTGGCAAGTAACTGACATGTAGGATGTGGTGGTGCGGGATGTCCAACAGTCAGTTGTCAGGCAAACTCCTGGAGCTTTTTTAACTGTCTCTTGCAGTGAAGCACGTTTTCTGTCATATAGGTTTGGGATAATTTTGTGGGAGAGAGTTTTCCTGCTTGGAATTACATAAAATGGATTGAGAGCATGAGTAAAGGTTCTGAATCCTTTGTCTTCCACGATTGAAAATGGTTGGAAATCACGTGCAATCATTTTAGCCAATTCCTCATCAATTGTGTTCTGTTTAACTGGAGTTATGGCTTTTTGCACAAACTGTCTCATAGAGCTCTGGGTTGTAGGTCTAGGTGGTTGTGGTGCTGTACTGGATGACGGTGTAGACATTGACAAACTGGCACTTTCAACAGTTGCAGTAGACAAACTGTCACTTTCATTAGTAGCAGGTTCACTTGCTTGTCTTTTTTCTTCCAACTGCACTGATGGATGTACAGTTCTCAGGTGCCGGTGCAGATTATTTGTAGAGCCTGTTCGATATGAGATTTTAACCTTGCACGCTCTACACTCTGCCTTTGTATTATCAGTGTAATTGAAATGTATCCAAATTTTACTCCGTTTCCTACGGTCACTCATTTTGTCGCGCACGTGTCCTTCCCTCCTGTTTCTCTCTCTCTGAGCATGTGTGTAGTGTTTGTCTGTAGCACCGCCCCCTCCCCCTCCTGCTCCTGCTCAGTGCAGACACGCATTTTCTAGTTGACCAATCCCATGCAGCTTAGAAAAAAAATAGAGAAATAAAAAAAAGCGGCTCCGACTCCGGCTCACAGGCAGGAGCCGGCTCCGATCGTTCGCTTCAAAGAGTCGGCTCCAAGAGCCGTTTCGTTCGCGACCGACACATCACTAGTATGCTCAGGAAAGTAAGACAAACTGAAAGCTGTTCGATCATTGTGACCTCTATCTTTCTCTGTCCAAAATGCGGAAATATGCCGCGCACACTAGGGCTCGTCTATTTAAAGGAACACCCGTGGCTCCGCCCACACATCGGACTTTCAGAACTCTTTTTTTTTTTGCACAACTTTACAAAGCGCGTGCTGATTGGGTAGAGGGACAGGTGCAGCAGACCAACGCCGCCCCCTCCTTGCTAAGCCTTTACTGTAAGAAGTGTTGTCCATTCGGCATGTTCTTTTTAATTGAATGGAGACGATATAATGGTAATTCTTTAATCTTCCGAAAAACATTTCAGTAAATTCAAAATCGGAGTATTTCCTCTCTGAAGAGAAATTATTCATTCATTCATTTTCCACTGAGGATGCGGGGGCAACAGTATTAGCACTGAGGCCCCAACGTCCTCCTCCCCAGCCACGCTTGGCAGCAAATACTGTGGGATCCCAAAGCGTTCTAATGCCATCTGGGAGATATAATCTTCCCACCGAGCCCCGGGTATTCCGCGGAGTGTCCTCCCGGCCGGTCGTGCCCTTAAATCCTCCACAGGGAGGCGTCCTGAAAGCATCCGTATCGGATGGCCAAACCATCTCAGTTGCCTACTTTCGATGCAGGGAGTAGGAGGCTCTGTTCCCAGCCTCTCCCGGATGTCGGCGCTTCTCATCCGACACTGCTGTGGAAAAAGCTCTTTTCGGACGCTCGTACCCGCGATCTCATTCTTTCGGTCTTTACCCAAAATTCATGACTGAAGGTGGGGTACATTTTCTTAAATACTTGTTCCGGAAATGTTGGATGTGCATGCGCTTTATTTAAATGAAATTCAAATCTCGGCGCTCATACCGTTTGTTGGAGAGTTCAAAATGAGCTGTCTAAGCTTACTCTGTCATAGCATGCCACTTTGCTGAGCATAACATTTATAATATTACGACGATATCTGTCCCGTTTGGGTTTCTAACTACAAATGTCTTTTTATTTAGCTCTGTCAAATTTCTGATACTTTCGTGGCTCGCGTTAGTAATGTTCGGCATTTTCAGCCAGCGAATATATCTTATTATTGTGTTTGCTCGAGGCTCCTCATTTTGTCACAGTATATCTGAAAAGATGACGCTGCCTACAGAAACGGAGCGGTTACTCGTTCAAAATAACTGGCTTGTTAAACGTTTCTGAGTTCGGCGTGGCGTCGCCATTTTGTGATCGCTCAAACTTCCAAATGCCGGCCGCAGTCGAGCAGTGATGAGACTTATGAACATGTCAAGTGTTCTGCCTTGTTTCGATCTCAATTAAGATATTTCATAGGAATGAACATCGTTGAAGCAGTATATACCGATAAGACAAAAAAGTCTGACAGTT